>NC_051215.1:20528419-20828419 GCF_015220715.1 Pygocentrus nattereri | reverse complement strand
CCTGACGTGTCAAAAGATGTTGCTTCCAGGTTTTTGTAAGCAGAGGAGGGCAGCACATCTGAGATAACACCAGGCTGGGAAGTGAGATGGACTCTGCACAAATAAATTCATCAGCCATCCACATTCCACTTCAGGAAAGTCAACACTCATTATCGTAACCCAAACCTGTATCGTAACCCAATCTGCAGGAAACGCACGCTTGTGTCGGCACATGCGGTCAGACACACTCCTCTCAAACACGCTGAAGAGGCTTTCACTGAACAGACGTCACTGAGAGCTGGTGATGTTCCTGCATTAATAACAGCGCTCATACACTGATCAGGCATAACATCATGACCACCTCCATGTTTCTACGCTCACTGTCCACTTTATCAGCTCCACTTACTCTATAGGTGCACTTTGTAGTTCTACAGTTACAGAGTGTAGCCCATCAGTGGTCAGAACCCCCATGGACCCTCACAGAGCAGGCACTACTTGTGTGGTGGGTCATTCTCAGCACTGCAGTAACACCTACTTGGTGGTGGTGTATTAGTGTGTGTTGTGCTGGTGCGAGTGGATCAGACACAGCAGTACTGCTGCAGTTTTTAAACACTGTGTCCACTCACTGTCCACTCTATTGGACACTCCTACTTTGTCAGTCCACCTTGTAGATGTACAGTCAGAGACGACAGCTCATCTGCTGCTGCACAGTTTGTCTTGGTCATCCTCTAGTCCTTCATCAGTGGTCACAGGATACTGCCCACAGGACACAGTTCGCTGGATATTTCTGGTTATTTGACTATTCTCAGTCCAGCAGTGACACTGAGGTGTTTAAAAACTCCAGCAGCACTACTAAGTCTGCTACGTCTACTTGTACCAGTACAACACACACTAACACACCACCATGTCAGTGTTACTGCAGTGCTGATAACGATCCACCACCCAAATAGTACCTGCTCTGTGAGGGTCCATGGGGGTCCTGACCACTGAAGAACAGGGTAAAAGGGGGTAACAAACTATCAGAGAAACAGATGGACTGCAGTCTGTAACTGTAGAACTACAAAGTGCACCTATATAGTAAGTGGAGCTGATAAAGTGGACAATGAGCGTAGAAACAAGGCCATAATGTTGTGCCTGATCAGTGTATTTTGTAACATTCGGGTTTGACTTATTGCATCAGCCCTTGGATGGCCAGTATAGTCTAACCTCATTCCTGGCTGCGATCTTCTCTCCCTTTTTCCAGCGCAGAATGGGTGTGAGTGGAGCGAGCTCATGCTCATGGTGTCCATTCAGCACATGCTTGCCCAGGCTGTACGCTGCCTCAAAGATGATGGCTGCAAACACGTCCTTCACCTCTTTCTGTGGAAAAATAACCAAACGCACGTGATACACGATGATGTCAGAGTCATATCGGTATCTGCAGATATTTCCTCAAAAAAATTCAATATCAGAAAGATGTTTAGAATGGAGTGATATTTTGAGACGATGTGATGTGATGTATTTAATAATTAATTAACTTAGTAATAATGTGATGATGTATTTACTGAACCCCAGAAAATCAGAATGTTTAGGTGACACTGGGTTACTGCACTAACAGGCCTGTATTTTATTCATTTTCCTGCATTTGAAAAGTGTTGTTAGGCCATTGCTATGGTGCTCCAGGTGGTTGCCAAGCTGTTTCTAGACCGTTACTATGCTATCCCAGGTGGGTGCTATGGTGAAACCATGCCATACCATTGCTAGGGAATCCTTGTGGATGCTAATGTCCTACTAGGCCATTGCTATGGTGCCCCAGGTGGTTCATATAGTTGTACCATACCATACTATTGCTATAATATTCCAAATATTATATGTAATATGTATAATATTTAATCAAATACACTTAACCAAATATAATATGCATTATGTAACCAAATATTTTGAACTCTATATCATTATCGAACAAGTATACTAGCAACAGCTTAGCAACAGCCTGGGATACCATAGCAATGGTATGGTATTGTATTCCAGGTGGTTGCTATGATGATACCATGCCACTGTTACGATATTCCAAGTGGTTGCTAAGGTGTTGCTAGTATGCTTGTACGATAGTTGTACAGAGTCAATAATAATTGGTTACAGAGTGAGCATGGACTGTGGTGGAATAAGAGCTAAAGCTATAAGAATTATATATTACATAAGTGGAATAACTCAGTTTCAGGATGTTGATATCTATTCATTGCTATGGAAAGATAATCATGTTAAAATGAAAACTGATTTCAGGTTTAGGCTGTACTGTCCAGTTTTGTGAGCATACTTGGAAATCTGTGAGAAGAATAGGATTTGATAAATTATTGTTTTGGGATCTCATTTAACGTGCATCGGGACACTATTGATCTTTGTTAGCGTGCTGGTGCCCTCTTGCTGGTGTAGCCTGCTCATCTCGGCAAAGCCTTAGCTGAGGAGCTTCACTTCAGTTTAGATATTCTGTGAACAGTGAACAGGACAGGCCTCCAACAAAGCAATGCTTTTGCAAAGTTTGAGGTTGTTATCCACAGATGAAGGATGTGTGTGATAAAGAGAGAGTTACACGTGAAGAGTTTGGGGAATGGGGCACCTTAAATCCAAAGCTCAGGGGCACCAGAGGATCGCAACGGCCCTAGAAGGGGGGTTTGGTGTCCTGTCCAATGCCCAATCAGGTAAACTCAAAGAGTCCTGGGATTTGAACCTGTGACCTTCCAGTTGCTGGCTTATCGCTCCTACCACTACACATTTTTAAAATATGGTTCTTCTAGGATTCTTCAGTAAAGGCAATGGTTCTATTTAGTATAGAATGGTTCTCTCACAGGGTGAAAAGGTTCTTCAGATAAATGGGGAATGCGCTGTAGATGCTTCTACATAGAACCTGTTTTGAAAATGGTCCTATACAGAACCCGAAAGGATTCTTCTACTGTTACAAAGGCAAGTTTGCATCCATGATGCAAAGAACCATGTAAACAAGACAAGGGTTCTTTGAGTGTTCATGGTTCTATGCAGAATTATTTTCTTTACTAAAGAGCCCTTGAAGAACCATCTTTTTTAAGAGTGCACAAGCTTGGCAACAATAATAGAATCCTTTTTGGTGCTATATAGAACCATTTTCAATAAGGCTCTATATGCAATAGTTCTATTTAGAATCTTGAATTCTAAATCAAACAGTTTGCATGCTCAAATGATTCCTTGCTCTTCAGACTGAGAATGTGTTGTATATGGTTCTATAGTTCTATGGTTGGTTATATAGAACCAAAAATGGTATGGCAGCACTCTTTTTGTTGCTATATAGAACCATTTATAATACATTATCCATCAATCTGAAGAACAATTTCATCATGCAAAAAACTAAGCATGCAAATGGTTCTATATAGAACTCTAAATAGAAATATGGGTCTAAATAGAACCATTCCCTTTACTCAGGAACCCCTGAAGAACCATCTTTTCTAAGAGTGTAGGCCACTGGCCACCCCATTACAAACAAAACCCTATTAAAAATATCAACTAGGCATCCAGTTACAAAACCAGACAGATCCACTACAGGAACTGTTCAATCAACTGTAACTTTCAATGGAGCTCAGAGTGAATCATCCACTTCCTGCTGTTCAAGTTCCCCTATTCACAGAGCCGGAGCCAGATCTCTAACAGACCTTATAGTGGTCGCTATACATCAGTGACTCTGTTTCCACAGGTTAAAACATTTTACATCTGGAGAAAAGTCTAGTAAATTTGTCGGTAATACTCCACTCTCTGCTGGCGTCCAGCAAGCTGTATGGCATTAAAGCCGGCCACCGAGGGCCATCAAAAGGACAGCTGGAAAAAGGTGGCTGGCAGCATCTCTCCCGTCACATTTCATCATCCCTCAGTCTGGCAATCTGAGCTGAATCCAGAGTAGGAGAGTTTCTCTTGGCACGCAACATGGAAACACTCAAAACAAAATGCTGAATCGGATCAAACCCCGCGTTCATGAAGGGATATGAGCAGCGGGAAAAGCAGCCCATTAAACAGTGCTTTGAAGTGGCCTGCTGGGATCGTATTTCATCTCATTGTCTTTTGCCACAAGGATAAAAAGGCAAACTGCCCCATTCGCCCTCCAGCTTAGCGTCACTGGGGTCTGCCAGAGCCCAGTTGAGCCCCTTGTGTAAACACAGGTCATTTCCGCTTGCTGCCATTCATCTTGTTGTCCTGCTCTATGTCTGTTCGAGTTTTATCGCCTGCTCTTCCTCAAAACACCCACCCATCCCTTTCCTCAGCTGCCCGAACACAGACATATCAGGACAAGCCAGATACGAGGCCTAAAGCCCTCCGACAACCTGCAGGCTGACAGAGTTACGGCAGGAAAGAGATGTTTGGTGACTGTCTGAAATGTACTTGGCAAAACTGAGCTTCTTTTTTTTTTTAGATTTATTGTGGCTCTAAAAATACTTTAACTGAGTGATCACTTTCAGTATGAACAGTGACTGAAAAAGCCTTCAAAAGGAAAAAGTGTTGTACCTTCTGCATTTCTAAACACTTTTTCAGACACCGTGAAGATCTGTGATACATAAGTGTTCGCCGATAATATCAGCCTGAGGCTATCAGCGCAGACAACAGCTCTAACAAGCAGACACTTCTGAAGTGGAGAAAAACTGCTGATGAGTATCAGAGAGTAAAGCTCTGTTTAACACTGTCACTGCTGACCATGTTAAACTATACTGGCTGATATCAGAACACTTAGCACCTTCACTTTTTCTCCAGCAGCCATATAATGCGATTTCTTCCTGGATGAAAATACAGTCTGCAAATCATACATACTTCCATCCAAATATGTAAGATGAGATAAGAGAATCCTGCATCAGTCTCACAATGGTGAAATTCTCAGCATTACAGCAGCAAGGCACTCAAGAAAAAGAAAAGAAGTAACAAAAGAGAATCAACAAGCAAGGTTTTTTACAGTTTGTTACTTGTTACTATAAAGACAATATACACCAATCAGGCATAACATTCTGACCACCTCCATGTTTCTATGCTCATTGTCCATTTTATCAGCTCCACTTACTGTATAGATGCACTTTGTAGTTCTATAGTTACAGACTGTAGTCCATCTGTTTCTCTGATGCTTTGTTGCCCTGTTCTTCAGTGGTCAGGACCCCCATGGACCCTCACAGAGCAGATATTATTTGGGTGGTGGATCACTCTCAGCACCACAGTAACACTGAAGTGGTGGTGGTGTGTTAATGTGTGTTATGCTGGTCTGAGTGGATCAGACACAGCAGTGCTGCTGGAGTTTTTCAACACTGTATCCACTCACTGTCGAATCTATTAGACACTCCTACCTTGTCGGTTCACCTATAGATGTAAAGTCAGAGATTTTTTATTGGATTTTTGGTTGGTGGACTGAGGTGTTTAAAACTTCAGCAGCACTGTTGTGTCTGATCCTCTCAGACTAGCATCACACATACTAACACACCACCACCACATCACTGCTACTGCAGTGCTGAGAATGAGCTACCAGCCAAATATTACCTGCTCTTGAAGGGTCTATGGGGGTCCTGACCACTGAAGAACAGGGTAAAAGGGGGTAACAAAGTATCAGAGAAACAGATGGACTACAGTCTGTAACTGTAGAACTACAAAAAGCACCTATACAGTAAGTGGAGCTGATAAAATGGACAGTGAGTGTGGAAACAAGGAGGTGCTCATAATGTTACGCCTGATTGGTGTTTATTCTGTTTTTATTGCTTGTAATTGGGATAAAATAAATGTCTTGTATTTTCACATAAATGGTTATGTCTGTATTGATTTAAAAACCTAGTAATGTGGTGGGTCCGCCAGACCCACAAACATTGTCTGAGTAACAGAAATATGACCACCACACAAGGGTTAAAAGTACTGCGTCAGCAGTAAAAGGAACAATGCAGTGCTCAGTGTAGGCACGGCTATGGTTTACAAAGTCCACCCACTTCACAGTCCCAGTTGTGATTAATGTGAAATGCATCAAATGGGGTTAGTGAGCTGTCCTGCCAGTGACCCCTCACCCTGGGGACCATTTAAGACTGAGGCCTCGACATCCAGACTTCGGCCCAGGATTCTAGCAGCCTATGTGCCATTTTCACTGAGCCACGCAGGAACAGAGGGGCATGAATGATCCCCTGTTAGCCAATAAAACGAAAACATGCGTGCACAGTCTTAATCTGTGATAACAGACTTACTGAAAATAATCGCTGGAAAAAGTTAAACAGACCAGAGATGATATCAGAGCCGTCTGAGAGACCTTTTTTCACCCCTGACCTATCAAACTGATCTAATCTCCTCTGGGCAAAAGTAACTGCTGCATTAAAGGATCCATTCAGAGTGGTTTGGTGTGAAATGGTTCAGATGTCTTTACAGTGGTGGTGATAGGAAGCAGGGGTCGCCATGACTACAACACAGATATAGACATTATATTTACCATCCAGAACCACCAGTGAACCTACACGAGTCTTCTGAGTTTATATGGAATATTGATGATTGAAAATAGTGGAAAATCGGGAATAATAAGTTTTCTTTGGGGACTATTTTGCCTCACAGTACGCTGTATATTACGTATCACTCCATCATGAATGGACATTAATTATTTAGATTTTAATAAAATCTTAATATGATTTTGGTATGTTTTACCTATTGCTGATTGTTTCTTTTTATTCATTTTATTATTGGCAAGTTATTGTTTATCTTCTTTCTCCTTCTTTTTTATTTATAAAGTTACTATATTGTTACAATTTTAGTGGTTTATTAATATATATATTTTAACCTTTTTACTAATAAAATGTACTATTATGACTTATATTACGTTTTTAACATTGAATATGCTTTTATTATCCCTGATCTCTGTATTGGCTACAATTTAAATGAGGGTCTCCCTTAATGTACTCAACTTAATGAGTTTAAATAAAGCTCAATTGAATGATTGACTGAATGAATGAATTACTGATTTAAAATTACATTTTAGAGCCAAAACTATTAGAAAAGCATTTGCAAATCTTTGTCAGGAATTTCTGCTAGAGAGAATTTTTTGGATTCAAATCTATTATCCTACATTACAAACACTGGGTATTAATGAAGATTTTGATATGAGTGTTTGTATATGAATAAACTACAACAGATTATATATATTTTATGTTTTATGATGGCTGATGTTCACACAGAATACATCTGTCTTGCTGTGCATTCTGTGTCGTTAACTTGTAGTGCACTGATTAAGAACTACAATTCCCATCCAAGTTCAACCAACTAAAACACACGTCCTGTTGATCAAGTTGTTTTAGCTTTTTAGCACTGTTGTATTCATTTGTCACTTATCCATGCCTTGACAAATGCCTCTGACTGAAAACCTGCATGTTAAAAGATTTTTGCCTGGATTTTTGTGTGCGGATACATTATTTTTTTGCATTTATTCTTTTGACATTTCGAATGTTCAGCTCCAGCAACTCCAGCCAAGGCTGATACTGGCTGATCAGTGTTTCTCTCCTTCATTTTCAAAATCATAAAATAGCATCTCAGTCATCAGGCAGTGAATTCATAACCATTTCATGTAGGAACTTTCTGTGAGGGAGCTTTTAGAGGTGGATGTCTGGTTCCTATCACTACCACTGTGAACAGTTCCGACTTGTTAAGTTTATCTAGAACCGAGTGTTTCACACCAAACCATTCTGAACCGCTCTGTTTACATCTGAACCATTTAATTATCCAGTGATATAGAAAATGTGATGGAATTCCACTTTTCATGCCAGATGCTCTAAAGGAGGAGAAAGTCAGTGGTGGGAATATAAACGGGGAAGCTTGTAACGCTCTGTTTACATCTTGCATTTAATTATGCAGAAAATTTTTAAAATCTGTGGAGCTTCCCTTTTCAAGCGTCACAGGGACCCTGAGGAGAGTTCATTGAGAAACAGCAGTGTGAACAGTGCGAGGGCGTAATGAAGGTCATATCAGTGCTCAAGTTTTTATTAGCCTGTTATTAATGTTCCCTCTCACCCACCATCCCTTCACCCCATCCCTTGCTCCTCTATAAACCCGTCTATTTTTAGAGCTGTGAGGAGCCCCAGCTGCCGGTCCTGGGGCGCTACCGGTGTGAACAGCTCCTTGCTTTTAACTGGCTGAGAGGAATGGACCCCCAAACAACTGTTCCTTACATACCACTCACATACATCAGCCAAACAGGTCACTCCGTCCACAGACCCTCACTGTTTGAACAGAAGTGGACTGTTTATACCCATTGTTTCCATTCTGAACAGTAAAAGCTTTCACTGACAGATTCGGCTTTTACTCCAGCACAAGGCTTCGGTGTGAGGAGCACCAGGACTCACTCACCTTCAGTGACAACATTCAGACAGAGATACAGAAATGTAGGGCAGATTTGCTAAGATAGGCACTAATTACTGGGAGTCTAACAGCACTTTGTGTTGGTCTGGGGCCAGTTTAGCAGGTTATCTACTAATCTTCATAAACAACATGAAACCAGCACAGTATAAACATGTTTGCTCACCTTTTTTGTATGAGAGCCTGTTTCTATAAGGTAGGAGTGACTCAATCGTTCAAAATAATGATATATTTACATGTCGCTGTCCAAAGAAAAACACGTATCTCCATTTTTGCTATCACTGGAACACTGCAGATGTTCTTTAAATTGTGTGAAAATTTCATGTTGAATGGAACAACAGAAATACTCCAGAAACATTTGGAATAAAACCTTTTTTCCATTAACTTCCATTGAAAGTAAAGAAGGTAAGAAGTTTTCTGCCCTCTCCTGTAAAGTTACCATTTCGGATACTTGTTTTTCTTTGGACAGCAATGATGTGTGTATATATATATATATATATATATATATATACACACACACACGATTTTGACTGACTGCTCCTGAAGCTCACTCGGCTGTATCTACTTGGATACGACAGAGACAACAATCCTGATTAGATCATTTTTCAAGAAGTTTCCAACAAAAGCTTAGCAATGATATAATAATGAAAACAATACTTACACATTATTACAATACGTACACAGTTTAAATACAACAAGAATCACGTTTCTATTTAATAAAAATTAGCTAAAATGACATTTGTTACATATGTTATTGTTATTGCACAGACATAGTTAGGCTTTCTCTGAAGGTCTAGAAGACCCAGTGGGATCTTCACTGACTCTAAGTGCTCCTTAAACCCCTTAAAATCTCAGGCCTATTACACACTGATGCATATTATTCAGTCACTACAGGGACTTCAGTGCAAACTGGTTGAGCTGTTCTTAGGTTATATAAGTGTATAATAAAGTTTTGCTGTTGGGCCCTGGACATTAAGCGGTTAATCCGTCTTTACCTCCAGCTAGTTGTTATAGTGAGCCAGTTAATAAAGCAATAAGCCACATGACGTTGTGGGTTACTGTCATTTTACCATGGGGAAGGGTGATTGTTAGGCATGATGCGAAGCAGAGTAAAACCCCCCTTCCCTGTGATAAAATCACTGTAACACACAGCCTCAAGTGGCTTACTGGTTCTATAAAATAGCAGTGATGGTATCGTTGCTAAGCAACTAAGGACCGCTGAATGAGGAGACTGTTCGGTCGCCCATCGTCATTTCATTACTTTTTTTTTTACTTTCTGTCATTTAACAATGAACATATTGTCACGCCTTGTATAGACTCCTAGTATTACGGACTACATTTCCCAAGACGCCTTTGGAAATCATGTGACAGCGGACTTCCCTGTAGAATCGGAGTCCCGCTTGACTCCTGGGGGACTCCAGGAGTCAAGCGGTGATCTTGTGATGAGTGACGATTAGCCTCGCACCTATCAGCGCTCTTGGTCACCAGGATATTGAATGGTTTCACCGATGTGTTTATGTCATATGACTAGTTTAATGTAGTATATAAGCCTGGGCTTCAGAAAGGGTTCTAGGCAAGGTATTGCTTCTTTAGAGAACTTACTGAGTGTTTATTCTGATTGCTATACTCTGCTTGTTGACCCCAATTCCGTTTTTTCGACTCTGACACTATTTGTACCCCTGCTGGATTTTGGATTTGTGATTCTGAACCTTTGGCCTGCCATTTTGACCTTGTCTTTTGTATTGCCCTTTGGATATTGTTTGCCTTGTGATATGATCACATTTGTGATCATCTATCGTTCCCTGGTTTTGACCTACACCTGTACTTGGACTGCGACTCTGCCTTGTGTTAATAAAGCCACTCTACTCAGTTTTATCTGCACATATCTGAACCTTGCTGACTGCTTGGTTAAACATATGATATCACAGCACTGGTTAGTGTAAAATCTTTACTTTATAAGCACTTTTTAGTCACCAAATCACCACTGCAAGTCTTTTTTAGCACCAAACCAGCGTCGCTCTTCTCACGCTGGGGCTGAATCGCACACGTCCACACTCAGTAAATGATGCACTGTTTGACTGTCGAGGCTAAAATTTCCAAACTTTCATAGATAGAACACGATTTAGGGGGTACAGAGCTGTTTGAGATTCAGTCTGGGTTTGACAGTATAGCTGGCCGAAACATGAATATTTGAAGTGTGAAAAACATTCACGTTACATATTTTAGACTATTATACTGTTGTTTTACAGTGAATCATACTGTAAGTGCTTTACTTCAAGCCTGTGATATTAATGATGGAGCTGTTTAGGCTGTTTGCTCGCTGACCAGCCTAGTTGTCGTTAAGAATGTAAGGTTCCAGATGCTCATTAAACAGAAAATTGGTTCTTCATCAGTACACTTGGTGTTCCATGTGAGCAGCATGAAAGTCACAGACTATCCCATTAACAGCACATGGATTTTTCCAGCTGTGGCACAGTGATATGGAGTCATAGCTGTGCGTATATAATTGAACACGGCTCAGCCAATCAGGACTGGAACCATCCATTTCAGAAATGCAAGGTAAACGCATGTGCTGTTTTTAATACTAAATATTTTCCCCTCTCTAATTATGGAAATGGGTGGGTAATCTTCTAACAAATTAGCAATAATGAAGGAGGCTAGTTGGTGGTTATCCATGCTACAGTGATGTCTCGAGGCTTTAATGCTTAACCTCTCTAAAATCACACTCTGGCGACACCACTTGTGTTCGTTCATTCAGCTCTACCGCATTCAGAGCTACAGCTCAGTGATGAAAAAGCCACGGCAGGCTTCTATAAGTGGCTGGAGTTCCTCCATTCCCACAATCAGTAGGTCAATTATCCCTCATATGCGGATCATTACAGCTGACCTCATGCTTTTGAACACGGGGCCAATGATGGATAGTGGAGCGGACTGGATGATAGACACGGCAGCAGTTAAAGACCTCATTTGCCGCTTAATAGAGGAAATTTAATGAAGTTCTCAATAAATCTCAGAGTTCCCTCAAAGTCTGGATAAAGGTGGAGCCAAAGGGTTCTAAAACGTGAACAACTAAAACAGCGAGAGGGGGCAGGGAAACACTCAAAACAAGGGTTTTCAAGGGTTCTTTAGATTCTATATCAAACCATTTCAGGCTTAAATGGTTCTTTGTATGGTGAGATGGTTCTACAGATTGAAGAATTGCTGTAAATTGGTCCTACATGGAACATTTTTGAAAAAGTTTCTACGTTGCACCAAAAAGGATTCCACTATTGTAAACAAGTTTGGCATTAGGACAATAGAAGAAACCTTTTTGGTGTTACGTAGAACCATATACAACACATTGTCTATCAATCTGAAGAACCATTAAACCATGCAGAGAACGATTTAAGCATGCAAGTGGTTCTTTGAGTGTTCTTGGTTCTATACAGAACCACTGACTTCACTAAAGAGCCCATGAAGAGCCATCTAAGAGTGCATGACTTGCATAGTCTCAACTATGAGCAGGCTCCAAACTGAAGGGGGTCCAGAGGGTCCTACACATTCAATATTTCCCATGTTGAGAAGTTTTTAATCTAAGACTATATAAATTATTTTTAGACATTTATTGCCTGTCTTAACGAATTAGGTAGGTGACACTATCTCACTACGCTGGCAGATAATGATCCTGGTTGGTAATATAAAAATAAGCATTAAAATGAAAGCTGATGATAGAGTAACAATAGAGGGACAATAGAGTGACATAATTTCTCTAAATTAATACAATAAAATTAGTTACAATAAGTTAAAACATCAAATGTAAGTCAAATACATATTGACAATATTAAAAATAACACAGAGAGGAAGAGGGAGAGGGAGGGAGAGAAAGGGAGAGAGAAAGAAAGAGTTGGAGAGGGAGAGAGAGAGAGAAAGAGAGAGAGAAAGAGGGAGAGAGAGACAAAGAGAGAGAATGAGAGAGAGAGGGAGAGAGAGGGAGACAGAGAGAGAAGAGAGAGGGAGACAGAGAGAGGGAGAGGGAGAGGGAGAGAGGGAGAGAGAGGGATGATGTCAGAGGGGTGTGCTCAGATCACGCTGGGCCAAAAAACTGAGCTCCCTGTTCTCACGAGGCTGAGATCTTCCTGCTCCAGACACTCGGAGCGACTGGTCACAATTAGAGACACAAAACAGAGCAGAACCTGTTCTCATGACGTCTGTACAGAACAAGTCAGCGTAAAGGGCCCATAGCAGGAAAAATGAACTTTTCTCGTTGTTTAAATGAGAGAGTCTGATGGAATGAGTGCAGACAGTGAGTTTCAGAACACTGCAAAGAACTGCACTACAGCACAGCAGGTTAGCTCCACCCACTCACATTGAAGTTATAAGGAGTGTTTCAGCCTGGACTGCTTTCTGAACGAGAAACAATACAGGTCAGCCAATCAGAACAGAGCTCATGTACATACCATATGCAAAAGGCCTAGCACCTCTGGTCAAATTACATTTTGCAAATGTGTTCAAACAAAAAATTACATTTTGTCAAATTAAGTTATATTAAATCCAGTCAATATATCTAATATTTCATGTGGTGGCGGTGCATTAGTGTGCGTTGTGCTGGTAAGAGTGGATCAGACTCAGCAGTGCTGTGTCACATTAACACACCACCACCATGTCAGTGTTACTGCAGTGCTGAGAATGATCCACCACCCAAATAGTACCTGTTCTGTGAGGGTCCATGGGGGTCCTGACCACTGAAGAACAGGGTAAAAGGGGGCCAACAAAGTATCAGAGAAACAGATGAACTACAGTCTGTAACTGTGGAACTACAAAGTGCACCTATATAGTAAGTGGAGCTGATAAAATGGACAATGAGTGTAGAAACAAAGAGGTGGTCATAATGTTATGCCTGATTGGTAAATCTCTGTGGAGCATGTGTGTCAGCCTCCAGTCCTCGTGGGCCAAAACACTGCAGACTCACTGTCTCGTTAAACACACCTAATTCGGCTCATCAGCTAATGAACAAGGCCTTCGTGAACTGATCTGATCAGATGAGGGTAAACGTTGATCTCTGCAGCACTTTGGCCTGGAAGTCCCCAGTTTGACGTGCCTGCTGTAGAGGATGTGAACAAAACATATAATCTGAGCAGGGGCGCCCAGACTTTTGCCCACGGCTGCGTATCAGTCTGAAAGGCACAGTAACGGCAGATCCTGTTTAATCCTGAGGCATAAAGAGTTAGAAGGGAATGGCGGCTGTTTTTGGTACATAAAGCCTCACAAACACTATAAAGTATATTAAAATGCAGGGTACTGTCCTTTAAAGTACACACAGTGTGAGAATGACTCCTGTCCAGGACTAAACACTGTAACCCTATCAATAATGAAGTTTAGTCCATGACTGCCTTTACTGTATGTTCGGAACACTCAGGTGGAGCAAACAGACGCTCTGCTCTGTTTAAGGAAACCTTTACTTGCCAGTGACCTGGAACGTGAACACGAGCGGAAACACGGCTGATTGTGGACACTGGGGAGCGATGCTCGAAGGAGTCTTATCAGAAATCTTCCGCTTTCATTGAAAATCCTACTTATTTGTAAAGTCAGAGTTTATTCAGAGTGGTCAGCAGAAACGAAGGCACTCCATCATAATGAGGCATGGTAACTCACCAGGGCTTGCTATTTGCCTCTCTTGCTTCAGTTTACTGAACTTTAATTCAAATGACTGAATTGTGACACCCATGCTCTTAAACATAAGGCTCTTCAAGGGTTCTTTAGTAAAGACAACGGTTCTATACAGAACCATGAAAACCATTTACATGATTAAATGGTTCTTTGCATGGTGAAATGGTTCATCAGAGTGATGGACTATGTGTATATGGTTCTTCTAACTAAAAAGGGTTCTTCTATATAAGCTTGATATCATAAAAACAGCAGAATCCTTTTTGGTGCTATATAGAACCCTTTAAGCATGCAAATGTTTATGTTCTACATAGCCCACTGTCTTTACTAAAGAACCCTTCAAGAACCATCTCTCTTAAAAGTCCAGGCTATTTTTGGATACTTTAGCTGTATTAAAATAGAAAAAAAAGAATACACACACACACACACACATATATATATATGGTCTGTTTGATGACTTTTCTTGAATTATATAGAAACTATATTTCTGGTTTATTTGTGTTTGGTCCCCTCTGGTTTTGCTTACATCACATCTTGGCGCTCTGTTAACAATAACAACAATCAAACCGGTTCCAGTGACCGATCATCCTTTAGGTGCTGAGAGTTTTTATTGAACTGGGAAAATCTGCTTTTAGCTGCAGAGCATCAGTGAACTGATCTCCAACCACGTCCACTTAGCCTGCTACTGCTTCAGCTTTCATGGACTTTTTTAGTTTTAGTTTTAGTTCTTAACTGATTTTAGTTTTAGTTTTTAATTTATTTTAGTTAATTGATTTTATTTTTATTTTTTTAATTGATTTTAGTTTTAGTTAATTGATTTTAGTTTTAGTTTTTGATTAACCAGTATTTATTATTGATACTATTTCAAGTATTTTACTTTATTGTTTAGTTTTTATTTGATTTTAGTAGTTTTTACAATTATAATATGCATTACTTCATCATTATAACTTTTATTCTTTTTCACTGTTTTTGGATGTTTTGTTTTTGATTATTATTATTACTCCTAATAATTGTATTTGCTTATTTATTTGTATTAAATTGTTTAAAATCTACTTAATTTTTTCATACTGTTTTAATTACATCTTGGCACTTTATTTCACTTTATTTCACAGATTTATATTTACTCTCCTTAAATCGCTTGTTTTTCCACAGGTCCCTCTCAATGTACCCTGAGTTTAAATAAAGATTGACTGATTGAATGATTGATTGACTGTTTGTTCAGCTTGCCACTCCCCAGCTTAAAACTGGCTTCACAGCTACATGATAATGACCATGAGCTGATGTTCAAATGACTGTTTTAAACACGGATATGTGCATGCGGAACTGTAAATCTCTTTACAGAGTTGGTAACCCTGCATGAAAATAAATAACTGTTAATCTCAGTTTCACTTTGTTTACACTGAAAGCCCATTTAACTCACTCCATCATTCAGGCACCGATGACCAGGAAATAATGTATGTTTTTATGTGTAAAAGTGATCCAAATGATGAATGAGTGGCTGAAAATCCCCATATATCTCATTCATGTGTATGTAAGTCAGTAGAGCCTGACCTGGTCCTCCTATAGAGATCCCAGCAGAGCTGTAGTGCTAAAAAGTGACCCCAGCAAATGCAGCATTGATCCCAAATGATATTCGAGACAGAAACAGCCCATATGGAAGTAGTAATGACATTTGGAGGCCATTTAGGAGAGTAAATGAATGATTATTTCAAAAGACGTATGATTCCCTGAGTTGAGTCTCCACAGACGCTACACAAGGTAGCGAGATTAACTAATATGTGCAGCAGTTTAACAGCAAGCCAGACACTTACAGTCCACTTCGCTCTGAAACGAGGCTCTGCTGTGTGTGAACACTGTTCAAACCGGTTTATTTTAAGATCAGGATTAGAAGACTTTCTCTGACATGAGCTCTAGGATTAAGACACTCATATGAGCAGCTTTACACCGGTAACAGTCCATAAACTATACACATTAAATCTATGCATGTCAGCAGATTTACGGCTTACATTAAATGGTTTTATATGCCTCTAATGCTGCAGCTCAGCAGTAAAGCTTTATCTACAGCTCCAGTGACTCCATCCAGCCCTTCAGGTAATCCTACACGCATTTTTGGCTGGGGGGAGGAGCCAGGAATGAACAGCATGCCGGTGTGTTCGTCAGATTGCTCTCCAAACTCTCAGAGCGCATCTGCAACTCATGATCAAACACAGACGCTCATTCCTCTGCCATCAGTTTGTGCACAGAAACGCTTCGTTTTCCAAACAGATCAAACTGAATGCTCTCCGAAAGCTGGCCACTAAGCCCAGAAGAAGCCTCGGGACGACCTCACAGGGAAGCGCGGTTTACTGCCTGTTAAGCTCTGCTGTCTTTTTCCCATGGGAAAGGGTCACACAGAACACTGGGTCTGTGTGCATGGCAAAAAATGACATCTTGTCACAAAAAAGTGAATATTTCTCTAGCTGAGGCTTAATTTAACATTATTTCAGTTATTTCTAGAAATGTTTTGCTGATTTAAGTCATTTTATCAAGTAAAATTATCTCTATATTAAGATTAAGAGACCCTTATTAGTCCCATATTGGGGAAATTTCACCTCTGCATTTAACCCATCCATGCAGTGAAACATCACATACACACTAGTAAGCACCCACATTAGGGGCAGTGAGCACACTTGCCCGTAGTCCTATCCATGGCACCCAGGGACCAGTTGGGGGTTAGGTGTATTGCTCAAGGACACCTTAGTCACAAACTGTCCGCTCTGGGGATCGAACACAGGGCTGGTTCCCTATTCTCAAGTCACAAATTTTCTAGAAATAAGCTGGATAATCTTATAATAAGTGCACAACCACCTCAAAATGAGAAACATTAGACATATCAGCTAGATTTAAGATCATCTGACTTAACAAGAGATTATTTTTTGCTGTGTAGAGCAGAGACGTCTAACATTTAAACAGCTGAGCACTGCAATTGGCAGCCAACTTGTTCAGTCTGTGGCGCGTGTCCCTATTTTCCTCTCCTAACTGTAACACAGTGTAATGCAGCACTTTATTCCTCCAGATCCTCTCATGGTCCCACTTTCTCCATATGGGCTACACACAGCAACATAAATGTGCCCAAATACAGCCCAATCCCTCAAATTTCCTCCTGTTTGTTTGGAACTTTAGTTTCAGTCAGTGTGTAAAACACCCCCCTGGTATTCGGTGTTCCCTTGTTGTCTGCTGACTCTCTCTCCATAGCGGAGCTGATGCTTCGACGTCTATAAATGTCTGTTCTATCAACTGGTCTCCTGTAAAATCTGTGTTCTAGTGCGGTTCTGTGCTCTTCCTCACATTAACTGAGATCTTCCTTGTCTCCTCTTCTGTAGAGTCTCTGTTCTAGTAAGGTTCTGTGCTCTTCCTCAAAGCAACTGAGATCTTCCTCAACTCCTCTTCTGTAAAGTCTCTTTTCTAGCGCGGTTCTGCGCTCTTCCTCACAGCAACTGAGATCTTTCTCGTCTCCATTTCTGTAAAGTCTCTCTTTTAGTGCGATTCTGTGCTCTTCCTCACATTAACTGAGATCTTCCTCGTCTCCTCTTCTGTCTTCAGTGTGAGAAATGAGGAAAAGTCACTCTTCACTCCAAACTTATTAAAGTAGAAAAAGTACAAAATATAAGCACTTTGTCACTAGTGATCTCAAACTTTTGGACCTCACTGTGGTTGGTGATGCAAACTAAAACTCTCAACAGCAGCATTAAGAAATCATTAACACAGAAGAGCAGATTAACACTCTGGAGTCCACAAACTCGCCCACGAGTCAAATCCAGTTCAAACCCTTCCTGAATCCGTAGAACCACCCTTTCCATTCCATCTCATCACGAGATCATATGACACTCACATCCAGAGTTATGAGCCTATAAAGAGGGACTGAGATACATGTCATCTGCCGCTCACCGTGTGGAGCTGGTGGATTTGTGTGTCTGTTTACATTCTGTGTAAAACTGACTGACAGACACTCAGGAAATCACTAAGGACTGTCACACCAGAAACCCTTCATTCTTCATTCAGTCCACATCGGAGACTCATGTGAAATGGCGTCAGAGAGTTTACAGCTGCTGAAAGTTTGGAAAGTAGTGATGAAGATATTGGAGCATATTGATATAAAACACATGAGGATCATGTTCTATGAAGAACCTTTAAAGGAGAGTTTAAGAAGAGATGAACAAATCGAGACAATGCTTTTCAAACAGCAGATACAAACCCTTTTTGCAGCTTAAAGGGGTTCAGCTGCCATCCTCTTTAATTTGATGAGCTACTCACTGTAGTAATGTCTGCATAAACACAAAATTACAGTAAACTTTTACTGGCTCGCATAGCTCAGGTAAAAGGTATTCAGCATCAGTTAAAACACAGCTGGGCGTTACAAAGGTGCCCGAGGTGCCATGCTTGCCTGGTGTAAAGTGGCGGACAGAAAACATTTTCTTTTTCCTCCAACTCACCAAAAAAAACCCCCATCGTTCATTCAGCACTGAAGAATTTTGTCAACAAATTTAAAGCTTTTCTCACGAGCCAAAGAAGATTTGTTGCTACAGTGAGAACAAAGCATTCAACAAATACTTAGTGCAGCGCTGGGCCAAGAAACACAACTTCTGAGCACTTAACCAAACACTGAAGATTGCATGGAAAACTCTCCAGAGCACAAAAATGCCTTGGCATTAATCTGGGCATCCAGCAGTGTCCTCTTTTTGATTGGGAAGGATTATGAAACTCAATGCATTTACCTTTGACTGAGCTACTCCTCTATATACACTGAGTTTCGCTTCTTCTCCAACAGCCCTCTATTAGTGCTCTCCCTTACTAGGTCATGCAATTTCAGGCGCCTCTAATAATAAATATAACCTGCAGTTGTACTCGTCCAGAGAGCAGGTGGGTCACGTCAAGTTGGGTGAAAATGAGGGGAGCTCAATTATACCGGCCAATGAAGTCTTCCACTCCTGCTCCTCATTCATTCTCCAGATTCCGACACAGTGACCCCCCGCCACCATTGCTCGCTCACCCTATGTTTTCTGACCAGCGCGGTGCGATTAAGCTTGGCCGAGGGAGCTCCTGCAAGGACTCGGCCAGCACGCTGCGAGCAGGAAAAACACATTTGAGGGGTGGGAAGGTTGGACCACCTCCTTTTATGGAAGCAGCCTTGGCTGGGGCTTAGAGAGAGAGGCAGGCTGGGGGCGCATGGCTTCAATCAGCTTATGAGGCCTTTAAAACTCACAATGAGACTGTTTTACTGTGCAGAATCTCAGCATGTTGTGCTAAAAAGGGTTCTGGAAGAACTGCTTTTCATCAGTTAAAGAACCTTTCAGTGGATGGTTCTTTAAAGATATATTTTAGAACTGAGACAGAAACACCTGTGGATGTTTTTAGATCTGAAGCAGCTTGATTTTCTCCTCTCTCTCAAAGATCAAAGCTTTAAGTGCTGTTTATCTGATGGGAACAGTTTTGGGATCAACCGGGTCTTCCAGGTGGTTGTAAGGAGACAGATTTTTTCTTTAGCTTTCAATCAGTTTTGGAAACTCCAATTTTGACACCTTTGACTTTCTGCTTCCTTCTGAAAGTGGATTATCTTAATTCTAATCTCAGTACACAGGTCACATTACACAGCCAGGTGCAAACAGGATGCTGGATACACTAACATATAGGTCCTCACAAGTACTGCAACAAGTATGTGTATATGTGCTCTATCCATGGTTGGGCAGGAGAGCTGTTTCCTTTGCTCAGTGAGGGCTTCTTGACAGCTACACATCCTTTCAGACCCATAATGCTGACTTGAGTATTTCCCAAAATCATACATTAAACCATTTACCAACCCTTATTTTAAGAGTTTGCAAAAAGTTTCTCAAGATCTGGATTAAACCAGATATACCTGGTTTATTTATATTTAAATAAAAGACACGGCTGCAGGTTGTGTGGTCTAAGAGAGTGCAAAGAAAGCGCAAGTACCTGCTAGTCTGTGGATGAATTGCACTGAATTTCATGTAACAGATAATTATGTAATCATTATTTTTAACCTTATCTGAATGGGAGTAACTGTTTATATAAGATGGATTCCCTGTGTTCACTGTGCTATTGTAATAAGTACAGTACTGTAAACTGTTGCTTTTATTGGCCTCATATTGCACTCACTATATCAAATGTACGGTAAGCTCACACTACATCCAGCACAGTAACATATACACTCCTGGGCAAAAAATGGGCCCAAAATGGCAAAACAATAAGCTTCAAATGGTCTTAACTACAAACCATTAAACAAACAGCTGCTGTAAATCAGTGTGGGAGAGCCTTTGCCTTTGATTTCTTTGAATGTACTTGTTTTGCAAACAGCCTTTTACAGAAAGAAGAGTCAGTATTGATCCACTGAGCATTGATGGCTTTGTAAAGCTGAAAAACATTGCCGAGCTAGTTTGTCTTTCTCTATATGGTTTAAATCTGGACTCACCATTATATTTCAGGCTTGGTCCATTTTTTTTTATCCAGGAGTGAACACGCTGTATTACAACCTCTCAGTTCAGTCACATCTTACTATTTAACCGCCTGGTGTTACAGGCACTGCACTCCTTTATTTATACCACTGCATCCTGTGTAAGAAACACAGCAGCATATTGATTGTTATCTAACTTACATTTTCAGCAAGCCCTTTATACAAACTCTGAGATGAAGGGAAAGGCTTTTCTGTGCTTGAGCTGCTGCCAAGGGTGTTTATTACTGTTGTCTTTCAACAAGCCGACAAACCCAAAATCTGCTAGACTACAATCTCTGACATCAGTGAATCTGGTTGTGTATACATTAATTTTTATCATTTAATATGAATTTTAGGACAAATATATTAACCCTCTGTGGTCTGAGGTCATTCTCTTTCGACCTCTCTTCTTAAACTCTCCTCTGAAGGCTCTTCATACAACACAATCCTCAACACAATACATACAACACAATATGTTTCATACCAAAATGCTCCGTTATCTTCATCACTACTTTCTAAACCCACTGCAGCAGTTTCAGCAGCTGTAAACTCCCTGACGCCCTTTCACACGAGTCTCCGATGTGGACTGAATGAAGTGTGTCCGGCCTGAGTGTCTGTTGGTCAGTTTCACACAGAATGTAGACGGACACACGAGTCCACCAGCTCCACATAGTGAGAGGCAGATGACATGTATCTCAGCCCCTATTCATAGGCTCATAACTCCGGATGTGAGTCTCGTATGATCTCGTGATGAGATGGAATGGAAAGGGCGGCTTCACACAGATTCAGGAAGGGTTTGAACTGGATTTCTGATCATCGCAAAGGCACAGACAGATATAGAGACAGAGAATTTGACACATGGGTGAGTTTTTGTACTAATATGTACATAATGCATATTAAGGGGCCAGGTGTAAACAAGAGGTTAGTTATACTGACATTTAGGTCCTCACAAGTGCAGCAATACAAGTATTTCTAAGTGTGCTCTATCTCTGGTTGGTCAGTAGGGCTGGAGCTTCCTGCTGCCGATGAGCTCTCCCACTTGCAAAACTAGGACATTGCTGCTCTGGATGTCTTCCACAGTACAGGTGCTGCCTGGACACAATCTTTAAATCTACTATGTGTGTGATATGTGAATTTGAACCACTCCCCCCACCCCCACCCTCTGGAGCAGAGGTTGATACGCCTACAAAGAAAACAGTGAGCTGACCACCAGGCTCCAACTGGAAAATAGATACAATTCCAACAACAACTAGAGCCCAGATATATATGTATACATATAACATATGCCTATGTTAATCACCAGATTGACTGCATTGTTTGAAAGTCAGGCAGGTGGAAAACACTGGAGAAATTCAAGCATGTTATCAAACTGAATGGATCAAACCCTCTGGGCTGCTGGAGGAAAAGAAGAGGCCAGTCTAAACCATGCATGGCTCCTTTTGTTGAACTAATCTTTGTAATGATCTACACAAACTGTAGGGTGGATGCCTAATGTAGTAAAACATGATAGCTGGCCCTGTATGTGCATTTACTACCACAAAGAAATAGTTTACGTAAGCTGGGCTTAGCCATGCCCACTAACTGCTTTGAAAAAAGCTGTACTATTGTTATGATGTGAACTCTATTGTAACAATAGAGGAACAACTTCTGGTGCTACACAGAACCCTTTTCAAAAGGATTCTATACAGAACCATATACAACACATTCTCCATCAATCTGAAGAATGCTTTTATACAAAGAACCCTTTAAGCATGCAAAAGTTTTTTTGAGTGTTCATGGTTTCTTTACAGAACCACTTTCTTTACTAAAGAACCATGAACCAACTTGAAGAACCATGTTTTTAAGGGTGTAGTGAAATAAAAGACCTGTCAATACTCTTAAGATGATATTTTACTCTCTTTGTTTTACTTCTGTTTAAAGGTCTCCATCACAGTGCAAAGTGCCTGGACCCCAATGATTGCCACTTCTGATGTACAGTCCAATTGAAAAGTTTGGGTACCCTGATCAACTTGCATGCTTTTCTTTAGAAATATGTTAAAATCAGCAAACAAACAGAAATGATGCCTTACAATTTATAGAAAAATTGCATATTTAAGTTTTTATTTATTGTTATTGTGATAACTTTTATCACAATATGTCACCATATGTTTTTCCCAGTATACTGTGGATAGTGTCGGTGCTAGAACACAGACTGAAAACGTGTTTAATTACAAAGACATCAGAGTTAGTATTTTTTAGCTGCATTTAGAGCAGCACAGTGTGTGAAATGTTGAATAAAAATCAGCTACTCTCATAGTTTTCATAGCTTTTTTTTTAACGAAACTTTGAGTGACATATGGATTATATATTGTAAACATGTTTCTGGACAAGTGAAATTGTCTTTAATCTATTTGATATATAATTAATAATCCCACGTTAGGATCACTGTATGTACACTGTAAGATTATTTAACTTATTTCTAGACATTTCGCACTTCCATCCATCCATCCATTTTCTGAACCCCTTCTCCGTCAGGGTTGCGGGGGGGGGGGGGGGGGGTTGTGGTGCTGGAGCCGATCCCAGCAGTCATTGGGTGGAAAGAAAGATACACCCTGGACAGGTCGCCAGCCCATCGCAGGGCATTTCACTTATTTTAAGTAATTTTATTAAGTGAAATTGCTTAAAACAAATTGATAATTTCAGGAAATATGTTAAATAACCTTATAATAAGTTTACAACAATCTAAACATGAGAAATATTAGGTATTTGTGACTAGATTAAAGATAATTTCTCTTGCCAAAATACCACTTTTTGAACATTTCTGAAAATATTATATTTCTGCCATATCGCCCATCCCTGTGAATGGCCTATTCAGCATTCAAAGTGGCAGAGTTCTCTGAAGAGTCTGCATGTCAGCAGGAGAAACTGTAGGATCGCTCAGCCATGCAGAATTCCATGAAGCTGTCTTACATCATTAATGCCTCTGGGAATGATCCATGATGGCAGAACATGTGCCCAGAGCTCCATGTGTTCATTCTGGAGTACAGGATCCACTTAGTTTTTCCACTGTATTTATTCTGGGGGCGCTTCTACGTGTTTCAATATTTTTCCGTCACTGTGTTTTATAAATACTTGCTGGAGTGGCGAATGTATTTAATGGGAGACAGATGGATATGATTAGCCTCTTGCCATGCGGATTCATTGTATCAGCTTTCTTGGCCTGGGCTAAATGAAACCCATGGAATGGCATTGGGGGAATTGCAGCGTTGTGCAGAACTGTAAGAGGGGCAAACATAAAGCAGGCAGGTGGTCGGCAGGAACCGTGAATAGAATCAGAGCAGCATGTGGGTTAGTGAAGTGTTTATGCTGGAAAAAGTTGGCGGTAGTGCTTTAAAACTACTGCTGTTAGAGGTAAACCTTCCTTAGAACCTTTTGTAACCTTCAGATACTTCTAGGCAGCTTTCATTTAATATAATGCTCATAGTTGTAGTTAAACCCTGTAGTACAGTAGAAAAAATGGTGCCTTGTCAAGTAAAATCATCTTAAACATGGACAATAAATCTAATATTTCTCCTATTGAGAAATTTAAGATTTTAAATCTTATTTCCAGTAATTTTTACTTATTTGTAGGCAATTTTATTAAGTAAAATTATCTCCCTATATTGGCAAACAATTTTAAGAAGTGTGACTGAAACCAGCAAAATTATATGCCAGTATCGTGAGATAATTTGCCTTAATAAAATTACTGAAAACAAGCAAAAAATGTCTAGAAATTAGCTGGAGAAGCTTATAATAAGTGCACATCATCTCAAAACAGGAAATATTAGACATATTGACTACATTTAAGATCATTTCACTACACAAGAAACCATTTTTTGCAGTGTACTCATACTTTATTGTTGTAACTGGAGAAAAAAAAGTGTTAAATTTTTCAAACGGCCAACAGAAAATGTGCCAATCAAGTTTGTTCTCTCTGTGGTATCTAGGTAGATACAGCCGAGCAAGGATTTCCACTGGTTGAGACTTCAGGACCTTAGACATTAGACTTAGACATTAGATTAACTACAAATATAATCAGGAATCGACACAAGTATCAACCAATCAGGCTTTGATTTACAATGATAGCAATTTCAAGAGAAAAATATCTGTCTAGTTTTTCTGGAAGTTCTAGAAATGTTACTGATTGTGAACCAAATAAAACATATGCAATGTCTTTTATAAACTTCAAGCTTCCACTTTTAATCTAGAACAGCCAAAAATGTTGATGTGATTTAATAGCCAATTTCTGGAGCTTTCCAAAAAACAAAAAACACCTAGATATTCATAAGACTTCAATTCCCATGAAGAAACTCTCAAAAATTCTCTATTCAGAAGGCCTTAATTATTTTCTTATTAAAGTCTTAATAGTTTGTGGGCTGTAGATTATTTGTCATGTAGTTCATCAATATCATATTACATTTGCAGATTACTAGAAATTACACTATATATAGTCGTCAATTTTAACAGTTACATGCTGTGAAAGTGTCGTAAGGTCACTTTTTGAATTTCTCCTCCAATTACAGAGAAGATACTGTGATATTCGTGAGCTAAAGGCAGCTTTTACTGTAGTTTTGTGATAAAACATATTTTTTATCAATTTATTTAATCCGTTCATGGTGGAGGGATACATGCAGGGAGTCGTGAGGCAAAACAGTCAGCAGAAACATTTAATTTCAGGTTTCTCACTATTTCCCATCATCAACATTCCAACTTAAACTCCATTCATGGTGGAGGGATACATGCAGGGTGTTGTGAGGCAAAATATTCCCCAAAAAACTTGGGGATGAACTCAGAAAACACGTCAAGGTTCACTGGTGGTTCTGGATGGTAAATAAAATGCCTATATCTGTGTTGTAGTCATGGTGGCGTCTGGTTCCTATCACCACAACTGTAAAGACATCTGAACCATTTCACACCAAACCGTTCTGAATCTGTTTGCATCTCACACACTGAATTATGGAATTTAGAAAAGTCGGTGGATTTGCCCTTTAGATACATACAAAAACTTGAAATACATTATTATTTAGAACAGTTCTTGACAGTTTTCTTAAATTCTTAAGAACAATTGTAAGAACATTTGTTATTCTTGAAAAAATAATTCTTAAATATTTTCTTAACTTTATCACACGTCACAGACAGAAAGAATCAATGTTGGTTCTACCTAATAAACAACATAAGCAGCTGCTGAGAGCCTTGAGGCCACAACTTTATCACAAAATTATCATAAAACAGTGTCTCAGTCATCAGGCAGTCAATTCATAACCATCTCATGTAGAAACTTTCTATGAGGGAGCTTTCAGAGGTGGACATCTAGTTCTGACTCGGTAAGTTTATCATTTCATGTAAACTAAATTACATAGTAATAAAAAAAATCAGCTAAAATGCCTTTCACATACCCCAGGCCTCTTTACAATAAGGACTCAACCACAGTGGAGAGAAGAGAGAGAAGAGAGAGAAAACAGTAAAGTTGTCTCTGAAGGAGGAAAAGGTGGAGTAGCTGCCAAGAGATAAAGAAAGAGAGTTCCATCGTTTAGGGGCTTCAGGGCCGTATTACAGAAAAATCTTATCTCTTTGTCTTAACTTGAGATCTGACAGGTCAAGATAAGACTGTACACTAATTCATATTACAGAAGCAAATCTGATCTTAATTTAAAAATCTTATCTTACAGCATCTTATTTGAAGTTAGGAAATCTTAACTCACTTGACTGAAGTCGACAATCACCTGTTCTGTCTGTTACCTAGACTAGCTGAAACATAAACACGTAAACAAGTTAGTTAGCCAGACGGCTAACGTTAGTTACCGTTACTGATGTAAAAAAAAGGTCAAATAAAACTAAAGTGTGATAAATTGAAAGTTAATGTTGTGTCAGCGCCCCCTCCTGTTTATCAGAGTCACTGCTCTACAGTTTCATTCTTCATTGATGCTTTAGCCGAGCGCACTAATGTTACTCCTCCTAATAAACAGACACACGTTCAGCTCCGTCTCCTCATTATTCACTACCATCACTGTAATATTTCATAAACATTAACACAGGAAGGTAATCAGAGGGACAGTGGAGTTTGAGTCTGCAGCATCTGAGATTTTTAAACGCTGTTAGAAATAAACCTCAAGTCAAAGCTCAGTTTTCAGTGTAGATGAAGGTGGCGTCGTAATGCTGGTACTGAGCGTATGCGAATGCGTATACTGAACTGAGCAGCCTGTTACTACATAAAACAGTAGAAACAGATGATTAAAAAGAAGTTCAGATGCTCTGGGGTTTACCTTAAAGTTAAGACAATATTTAGGATATTTTGGCATCTTAGGATGTTCCTGTAACACCGTTTTCTCATCTGGAAATAAGATTTATAGACTTAAGAACTGTTGTTCTATAATGGCTTCTGTCCTAAATTCATTCTTAACTGAAGTTACCATGTCAGCAAAGCAGATAAGAAATGATCTCAGACTTAAAAATTTTCTGTGATACGGCCCCTGAACACTAAAAAAATCACCCCATGAATGCAAAGTGACATGAACATGCAGAACATGTTGTCTTTCAGTTCCCTGCAGAATTCTGGAATTTGAGCTTGAGTGAAAATCCCATCCAGTGATCTGCTCACCAAACTCTTAAACCTGCTCTCAGTTTACAGCAAAACAGCCCCAATATTGTGGCCTCACATTTGAATTTCTCCTCCAAACCTTTCCCTTCCAGATTTTCCCTTTCCTATCAAAACAGTTCATCTCACAAACAGCCGAGCAAAGCACATATTTGTTTAAAAATGGCCATTTGGCTGGATTTATCTGGAGCGAGCAGCGATCTGCCCAAGTTTAACTGTCTTCTGAACACTCTCTCGCTTCCTGTCTCTTGGGGGAAACAGGAAGGCAGTGTGTGTAACACAGGAAATGGTACTGTCTCCTGCATCTGGCTTCACAAGTATGGGTGTTGATGCCTCTTTTTACTGTTTCTCATCTCAGCAAGCAGCTGTGTCAGTTATGCAAAACAAACGCTGTTTCTAAGATGTTGTGTTGAGTCTGGAAACAGCTTCACTGTAGATGCCGAACTGGTAACTTTAGAGGAGAAATGAGAAGGTTTGAATGGAAGTCGATGGAGCGTTTATTCTCTATTTCTATTTGTCCTTTTATTATATAAGGTGAACATACTGTTACAAGCAGAGTTGATCACTGTAATGCTCTTCTTACTGAACTTCCTAAGATAACATTACAGCTCAGATAAAACGGAGCAGCGTATTAACATAAACAACTCAGAGAGATCAGATCAGTCCTGCTTTCAAAAAGCTGCCCTGGCTGGCCGAATCACTAAGGATAGAGTTTAAAGCTCTGCTACTAGTTTTTAAAGCTCTAAATTATCTTAAATCTCTGCTTACATCACAGAGTGTCCGTTTATGATCTCAGATCTTCTACAAACACCTTCAGTAAAACACAAAACGTGGAGAGACTCTTTCAGTTATTCTGCTTCTAAAGTGTAGGGCTCAGTTCAGCTTTTATTAGACAGTCGAGCTAAGAGTTCACTTTTAATAAACATCTGAAAATGCAGGTCTTTAACTCAGCGCTTCATCAAAACTCTACAGCGCATGGGTCTTCTTTATCTTCTAATTTGATCTTTTTAAATTTTCTTCTGATTTTAAATAATCATTAATGATTTCTTTTAGAACTATGTTTTATCACCTGTCTGTAAAGCACTCTGAGCTGCCACCAGCATGAAAAGTGCTCTATAAATAAAATTATTATTATTATTACTGTTACATCATTTCAACACACCATTCGTTCTTTATGGTGTGTAAAAATTTGATGATGATGGACAAATAGAAATGTTCTAAAATCACTTGGAATAAAACCTCTTTACATTAACTTATTTTAAAAGGTAAGAGTGTTGTTGCCCTCTCCAGTAAACATACTGCTTTGGAAATGCTTGGTCTTCTTTGGACAGTGAGAATGTTTTACAGGTGGGCAATATGATCTTATTTTTACAATTACTGTGATCCAATTTTGTTATCATGATAAACAACACATTTTTTGTACAGTGTATTGTGGATATCATAGTACTTAAAAAACACTGACCAGCTGAGAGTATAACTGGGTTTAGTGCAGTATTATATGTGTACTACTGAATTAAAATCATTGTACACAATGTTTTTGATAGTGCATTCAGCTTGTGTCAAAATGTCATAATATGTACCCCTTATTATAGTAATGCCTTTAAGTATCATGACATAATTATTTACATATCGCCCATCCCTACTATTTACAACCTCTTGTTTCCCTTTAAAGTCTGTATTTCTGAAATACACCAATCAGGCATAACATTATGACCTAACATTATCCTTGTTTCTATGCTCATTGTCCATTTTATCAGCTCCACTTACTATATAGGTGCACTTTGTAGTTGTACAGTTACAGACTATAGTCCATCTGTTCCTCTGATACTTTGTTAGCTCCAAAGTTTGTTATCTCTTTTACCCTGTTCTTCAGTGGTCTGAACTGTAGAACTACAAAGTGCACCTATATAGTAATTGGAGCTGATGAAATGGACAGAGGTGGTTTTAATGCTATGGCTGACTGGTTAATTTTTTAATGGCTAATTTTATTAGAAGTCATGAAGTTTGGGCACACTGTAATAAACAGTCCAGAAATGACCCAGTGGCCTGAAATGGTTGGATATTTCAGGAGGTGACAGTAACCCAACACCACAAGTCCTTCACTCGTCCACTTTCACGCTCACCTTCCCGTAATGTAACAAAGCAAATTTGGTTATACATCAAAATTACAAGATTTTCTTTTTCATGTGTTCACTAATACCAGGTGTATTTTTGCTAAAAATAACCAAACAAAGAACATCTGGAGTCTCGGTATGCTATGCTGCGGTGCTTGCCCGAAACATGTTCTAAATGATCAACACGAAGCAGTTACAAAATGCCTCAGATTCTCAAGCGTGAAAATTACAGCTGGGCTATTTACTCATGATTTGTGGGAGAATGGCTCTTTTGTCCAGTGGCTAAACATTTTAAAAGTTTCCCAGTAAACCTCCACCAACCGTGCAAGTGCTATGAATGGCATATCAGACTAAAAACAACAGCGCGCCATCACATTATGCCACAGTACATCACTATAAACATCCTGCCCATCCAGTGCAGTTCCTGCATCTATGGGTAGATCAGAGTCCTTAGAATGTTTATAACCATCATAACAGTAAATGAACCCTGTAGAATAAGCAGCTCTTGTTAATACCATTATCTGGTCCTGAAAATCCTGCAAAACAAATCAGGGCCATACAATACCTCAACCACTCACGGGAACTTTAATAATAAGGCCATTTGTTTGTTATTAACATGTCATAAACTGATATTAACTGTTATACAACAGTGAGTTCCCACCACCCGAGCTGATTGGTTGAGAGGCATTCTAACTGTGCTGTTATTTGACCATAAAATCCTGATTTTTCACGAACACTGTATCACTCCGCTGAGATGCCGTTGCTAAGCAACGACTTTGACAGCTGTAGGAGACGCTCAAGCCATCTGAACATTTTTACTTCTTACTTTGATACAAACAGAAAACAGACACTTTTAAGATCACACCTGACCGACAGCTGATTTGAATATGAGATGACAATAAATTTCCAAACTGTCATCACCTCTAAGCAGCTTTTCTATCAGCAGCTGTGATAGAAGAACAGCTAAGCAACCTGGAATCAGCCAGAAATTAACCCAATACCAATCGCCAAACTAAACAAGATGTAAGTTGCTTTACAGACTGGCTGGAACAAAACAGCATTAAAACTGATCTGGAAAAAAACTGACAACACTGAGCTGAACTTGATATTGCAACAGTTTTATGGGTCAGTCTGATTTGGTCCGACTCAGAAGATCAGACCACACGTCTGACGAATGGTATTGGGTTCATTTGCAGTGTAAAGTGATTCCTGATTAGTCTTCTTGCCTACAAGATCTGCAAAGCTTACACTGAATAGAGGCTTGAGTAGAACAGATGCTATAAATCAGTGATAAGACGACTGCAGATGTGGATTTATCTCATGATGATATTTGGATTAATACGTCTGGATACAAATCCAATCTGTGCATAAGTCCCACCAACATCAGTTTAGCCCCACCCATTATAAACAAGTTTTCATCATGTTTTCATTTAAAATAAAAGACAAAAAACAAGAATTTAGACTTTTACATGCACAGACTGAAAAAAGATGCCCACTTAAAGGTTCTTTAGTAAAGTCAATGATTCTATACAGCACCAGAAATGGCTCTGCTATTGGTGCCATGTCAAGCTAGTAAAAATTGCTTATTTTGGTACTGTATAGAACCATTTTCAAAAGGTGTTATATAGAACAAAGATCGTTTTTCAAGGGTTCTTTAGTAAAGAAAACACTTCTATAAAGATCTAGAAGACTCAAAAAACCTTTTATATGATTAAAGTGCTCTTGGCATCATAAAAACGTTCTTCAGATTGATGGAGAATGTGCTGTGGATGGTTCTATATAGCACCAAAAAGGGTTTGTCTGTTGTTACATTTTGGCATTGCAATAATAGAAGAACCCTTCTGGGTGCTATCCAGAACCCTTTTTAGAAAGGATCTATATGGAATCATCTACAGCAAATTTTGAAGAAATTTTTCATGATGCAAAGTCTTCACGGTTCTTTATAGAACCATTTTCTGTACTAAAGAACCCTTGAAGAAACATCTTCTTTGGGACTGTACACAGCATGTTCTCAATCAATCTGAAGAACCATTTCACCAAACAAAGAACCAAGTAAGCATGCAAGTGGTTCTTTGAGTGTTGGTTGTATGTAGAACCACTGTCTTTACTATAGAACCATCCTTTTTAGGAGTGTATGATGAATCTTGCTAAATGTGACCAGCAGAATGGACTAACAAAGACCATATCTGCTTTACTTTAAAGACACAGCAACAAAAAGGCCTGATGGTAAGAGACAGAGTTTGAAAACTTTAGATAAATACCAACATATAAGTCCTCACAAGTACAGCAATACAAGTCCAGTTGCATGCAAAAGTCAGAGGTTGGCCTTCGTTTCATTTCCAGTCAAAACAGCCATTAAGTAAAACTCATTCAAGTTTCAGGGTCAGGAAAAAAGTAAAAAATAAACATTTAACAGAAGATAACCCAGAAGCCTCAACAGCTAAATCTGACATCAGGTGTCTTATTCCAGCTTCCATTCTTCTTTCAGTTCCTCAACGAATCTGCAGATATGCCTCCAAAGTTCAGTCTTAGAAGCTGGTTGAAACGGGCAGTTTTGGTGTCTACTAGGTCTTCACGGTGGTTGTTAGGAGCCTCATGTTCTCTGTAGCTTTTGGAAAGTCCTAACTTTCTCCTTCCTTATGCAAGTGGATTATCTTATGTCTAATCTTCTCAAAAATATCGCCTGAAAATGAAGAATTTCTTCTTAATGGATGTTTTGAGCGCAATGTAAACATATAACGTATGATCTCTGACTTTTACGCAGTGTGTCTTAAATTTCCTACACTAGCATTAGAGTATAAAGGCTCACAGTCTGGTGTACCGAGCCTTGGCCTCTTTTTCCTCAACACTGAGTGAGCACAGAGGCTCCATGGGGTTGGTAGAAGGTTTCTTATCACAGTAGGCTTCAATGTTTTCACAGATTTAAAAAAAATGAGGGGAGTGAGAGTGTGAGTTTGAGTTGGTTCCCTCTGCAGAGCTCCAGCTGGTTTCCATTAGCATTATTCAACCGGCAAATGTGGGGCCTACTTCATGTGGGCAGTCAGTAACATCCAGATAAATGAGGGGATCGTCCAGGCAGACTCGGCCCTTCAGATGGCTGGTGAGTCGAGGCTGATGATGGGGATTTAGGCTCTTTTGAACTTTCCTGCCAGTCATTCGCTACACAAACACACTGCTGTTTGTTAAGACCCTGAGGCAGTGAGTTACAGCAGAGTGTGTGTTTTCACCAGCAGCTGGTTAGAAGTGCTTATCAGATAAATGTTAAATGCTCCTCCACTGTTTTTGATATTTTAAAGGTTGTAGCTCAGAGAGTCAGTGCCTCAGATTACAGTGATGTGATGACGTCTCCTGCAATGAACACTGTAACATATTACACTGTAAATACCTATAGTATAATAATCACATTAAAGTTATGGACCTAATGGATAACTTCAGCCAAAATAATTTTCATAATTGAGTGTGTGAGATGTAAACAGAGTGATTCAGAGTGGTTTGGTGTGAAATGGGTAAACAGTTTTGTGATAAAATTGTGGCTGCTGGGCTCTAAGCAGCTGCTTTTGTTGATTATTAGGTAGAGCTGGCTCTAATTCTTAGTCTAAGATGAGTGTGAGACTGTTATGAGGTTAAAAATATTTAAGACTTTTCAAGATTTGCACTCATTCTTACAATTGTTCCTACGAAGTAAGGAAAATTGTTAAGAACTTGTTAAAAACTATTCGAAAGAATAGTCATTTTTGTATGTATTTAAAAGGGAACGCCACCATTTTTTCTAAATTCCTCTATAATTCAGTGTGTGATGTGTAATCAGAGAGATTCAGAGCGGTTTGGTATGAAATGGTTCAGATGTCTTTACAGTGGTGGTGATGGGAACCAGGAGTCACCCCAACTACAACACAGATATAGACATTTAATTTACCATCCAGAACCACCAGTGAACCTACGCAAGTCTTCTGAGTTCATACGGAAAGTTTTTTGGGGAATATTTTGCCTCACAACACCCTGCATGTATCCCTCCACCATGAATGGAGTTTAAGTTCTCTAAACTATCATAAAACAGCATCTCAGTCATCAGGCAGTGAATTCAGAACCATTGCATGTATGAACTTTCTGTGAGGGAGCTTTTTTTAGAGGAACGTCTGGTTCCTATCACCACCACTGTGAACAGTTCTGACTCGGTAAGTTTATCTCTTTCACCACAAATCCCTCCCAATTACTTACATTTTAACCATTTAACTGCAAAATGTTTGAAAAAAAATCTGTGGAGTAAACTGATGTTTACAGTTTTGGGCTGTTTGTGTGTAAGTAAAGGAGCTGCACAGACTAGACTCAGCGATGAAGCTGAAAGCTCGATGTTGATCAGTTGCTGATCAGAGAAGACAACAGAAGATGAGCCTGGAGATTTTGGGGTCTGTATCTTTGGTTTCCTGAAGGCCAGCAATGTGATCTGCTGACCTGTGGGGTTTTGCATCATTTTGGGACTGATTTTTCAAGTCGCTTGTTGCAAAGCTTTGCCTTCTCCTCTGTTTTTATTCATGACATCATCAGCGATCAGTCAACTCGACTTTAATCACACGCCTGTCAACTTTTAGAAATCTCAAGTCGTACAACTGAGAATTTGTATAGTTGGTACAGCTGTGTTTGGGCTTTAGAGAGGAACTCCTAAAGTAATCCTATTAGAGTTTGAGAAAAGTAAATAGTCATTTGTGACAGATAACTTTTTTGAGTAACTACTTGAACACCGCTCAGGGAGCTCTGCAGGCTCCTACTCAGCACAGGAGATGGCAGCTCTAGCTGTGTGAAAGGAGAACACCTATATTATCACAGCTACACAACAAGTATAATATACACTATAATCTAAACCCAACAATGACCATGTCTAGGCTGACCAGTCTAAGCAGTGCTCAGACACCTCCTCACCACAGACACCGACTGGTCTTACACAAACATTACACACTGCTGTTTAGCCAGTAACAACACCATGCTAACAAGGAGAAAATAAACATGAACACCATGAAAAATCCCCCACTGACACGCACAGATGGGTGAACATACAACTGTTGCTACAACTCTGCAATACCCTTCATACAGGCTTTGTGTTGTAGAACCAAATGCTTTTAAGGAAATATATGTGAGGAGATTAGATATGAGATGATCCACTGGTGTAAAGAAGGAGAAAGTAAGTAAAATAAGTACCTGATATTAGACTTTAATTTTCTGTTAAGTGTGTTTTCTCACACTGAAAAATCATTGTAAGTTGTAATTAATGGCTGTTTTGACAGGAAATTACTTAAATGAAGGGAGGTCTGTGACTTGCATAGGACTGAACTCGTGTTGCTGTACTTGTGAGGACCTGAATGGTGGTATGTATCTAAATGTCTATTTTCAAACTCTCTTCATCCCTTCAGTCAGGCCTTTTTGCTATTGTTCCATTAATTTAAAACAAAAACCAGCTTTGTAAGTTCATGCCCCTGGGTATTTTAGCATGTTTCATCATTTCATATTACAATCCCATTTCCAAAAAATTTGGGACGCTGTGCAGAACGTAAATAAAAATAGGATGCAAAGATGTGCAAATCATTTAAGCCATATATTTAAAGGAAAACACTACAAAGACAAAAGATCAAATGCTGAAATTGAGAAATTTTGTTGTTTTTTGAAAAATATTTGCCCATTTTGAATTTAATGCCAACAACACGTTTCAAAAAAGTTGGTTCAGGGGCCTGTTTACAGCTGTGTTTCATCACCTCTTCTTTAACAGCAATAATGCACCCTAAACCATCATGAATACTGGCTCTTGAACTGTGCATGGATAACAAGCTAAATGGTCTTTAGCCCAGAGAACACAGTGTCCATGTTTTCCAAAAAAAATTTAAAACGTTGATTTGTTAAAAAAATTCTAATTCAAAATTGAAAATGCACATATTTTTTTAAAAAACAATACATTTTCTCAGTTTCAACATTTGATATGTTGTCTTTGTACAATTTTCAATAAAATGTAGTATTTAAATGATTTGCACATCATTGAATTTTGCACAGTGTCCCAACTTTTTTGGAAATGGGGTTGTATTTTAAAGACAAAAATTCTTGTTTTCTTCTTTAATATTACATAAATGAATAAATATGCATATACTTTTTTCCTGACAGTGAAAATGAATCATTTCATCTTTATGGCTGTTTTGACTAGAAGTTAAATAAAATATGCTAAAAAAAATGAATAACTTGCACTTTTTGGGTATTAAATAAATGAACAGTGGAATCTGTGCTGTGTATTTTTTAAACACTGCATGTTTTGGTCATCACTGACCATGACTGCTGCTTCTGAGGGACACTGTGAGAGCGTTTCTCTGGGGAGCTGAATGTGAAATGTTAATGTCCTCTTAACTACAGATTACATTTGCCATCTGCTCTGTGGTACAGCGCTGCCGTCTTCGTGGGTGATCCGTAAAATAGCAGAAAAGATAAACACATGTCTGCTGAAGTAAGAGAGCTGTTTCTCTGGCAGGATCCACTTGTCATGGAAGATTTGGTCTGCAACATTTCTGTCCATTAAGAAACCTTTACAGTTGACTTGAAACACAAGGGCTTTAGGCGGGTTTTACACAGTGTGACCTCCATGCAAGTTTAGTAGCTGGAAATATGATAAATATTACTGCATGTATTGTATTGCATAATTTGAAGCCTTCTGCAACTCACTTGCAGTGGGTGGACAGTAACTAAGAAAATGTAATTGGTTTCTGTACTTAAGTAATTTTTTTTGTGTATCTGTACTGAAGTTTTTCCATTCTGAGAAACTTTTTATTTATAAGTCTAATATCTGACTTTTTCCTCTACTACATTTTGATAAATCATTCTTCCTTTTGGTTTCTGTGTGTATAAAAAGGTAACATGTCAAAACGAAAGAAGCGCAAAGCGAGAACACTAATAAGGGCGCATCTGTCACTTTGTTTTGAGCTTGTTTTGACCTGTTGGTTATACCGACCCGGTGCAGCACATGGTTCAACATCAATGGAGCACTGTGTCTAATCCACTCAGACCAGCACAATACACACTAACACACTACCACTACACGTCAGTGTTACTGCAAGGCTGAGAATGATCCACCATCCAAATAGTCCCTGCTCTGTGAGGGTCCATTTGGGTACTGACCACTGAAGAATAGGGTAAAAGGGGGTAACAAAGTATCAGAGAAACAGATGGACTACAGTCTGTAACTGTAGAACTACAAAGTGCATCTATATAGTAATTGGAGCTGATGAAATGGACAATGAGCGTAGAAACAACGAGGTGGTCATAATGGCATGCCTGACCAGTGTATTTATTCATCCAGGTTAAATTATAGAGTATAGATCACTCAACTGAGGATTACTCATCAGGCTTGCAAAACCTATAGCCATTTGGACTACAGTAAAGTCACAAATGTTGCTAGTAATCACTTTAATCACTTAAGATACACTTTTTAAAAAACCTATTTTACTTATTTACTCCTTCTTTTTGACAGTGGATAATCTTGTATCTAATCCCCTTACCAATATCTCCTGTAAAATGAAGGACAAGTACTTAAAGCTTATGAACAGAATAAATGAAGGGTGGTCTCTGACTTCTGCTCATAAAAAGATGGTTCTTCCCAGCATTCATTATTAAAGACGATGGCTTTTCTAGAACCTTGAACGCTCAATTAACCATTTGCATGCTTAAAGGTTTTTTTGCACAGTGAAATGGTTCTTCAGATCGATAGGGAATATGTTGCATATGGTTCTATATAGGAACTTTTGAAAAGGGTAATTTTATTGTACTCAAGCTCAACATTGAAACACAAGCACAACCCTTTTTGGTGCTATGTACAACCACATACAACACATTCTCCATCATTCTGAAGAACACTCACCATGCACAGAAGCACATAAGCATGCAAATGGTTCTTTGAGTGTTCATGTTTCTATACAGAACCATTGGCTTTACTGAAGAACCCTTAAAGAACCATCTTTTTAAAAAAGCAAATAACTTTCAACGCCGAAGCCATCTAAGTGTTATTCAGTCTCTGAAGAAAGATGCATCCACTAAAACACTGGTGCTGCTGTGATTAAACACTTTAAATACAGAAGCCTAGATCTGTTAAAAGCTTAACAGGGTGATCTGTGAGTAAACTTGGGACACGTATCAGACTAAACACTGGATTAAAGGCATGTTAATTTATCAACTAGGCTGCAAACGATTCTAAAATTAACATTAAAAATAGCATAACCAGGATATTCACTTAGAAATCTGTGTTATTGATCATCAGTGCTTGTTTTGCTGCTGATTTATTATGGTTCTTAAATTATTTTCTTCATGCATTGCCTTCAGATGACCTCCGTGCCTTGTAAAGCAGAGGCAGGGCAGTTTACAGGCTTTGTGTGACTCCTTATTAGAGCAGAGGCCTGAGGACACCGAGGCTCCGAACAGTGGAAAAAAACCCTGATTGCAGCTACAGTGACAGGACAAAGCTCCCTGTGTGGCCACAACAATGGCAATCACTTGTAAAACAATGGCTTGAAGCTAAACAGCTTCAGCTTCAAAGGCTTTGAAGAGAAATACAGTCATTCTGTGAAGCAGTGAAACCTCAGTTCTATCATAGTAAATGTATATTAGTTCAGTCACAGTGTTTGTTTCCTCCACAAAACAAAGATAGAATAACAAAGACTTACATGAAGTTGAGCTACACTGATTTTTCCACATTTCTGCATAATTCAGTGGTGGAGATGTGAACAGAGAGATTCAGAGCGGTTTGGTGTGAAATGGGTAAATGATGTCATTACAGTGGGTGTGATAGGAAACAGGCGTCGCCATGACTACAACACAAATATAGACATTTTATTTACTATCCAGAACCACCAGAGAACCTACACGAGTCTAAGTTTATATGGAATGTTGATTATGGAAAAACAGTGGAGAATCTGAAATGTTTTCTTTCTTATCATGCTGGAAGTAGCCATTAGAAGATGGTAAATTGCGGCCATGAAGGGATGCATGTTGTCCGCTGTGTCATTAAAACGATGGTTGATTGGTATTAATGAGCCCAAAGTGTGCGAAGAAAACATCCCCACCCCATTACACCACCTCCACCAGCCTGGACTGCTGACACAAGGCAGGTTGGGTCCATGGATTCATGTTATTTGCAAGTTCTGACCCTACCATCTGTGAACTTCAGCAGAAAGTGAGATCCATCAGACCAGGCTTTTTCCAAATTCAACTGTCTAGTTTTGGTGACCGTGTGCCCAATGCAGCCTCAGCTTTCTGTTCTTGGCAAACAGTGTAACCCTACATGGTCCTCTGCTGTTGTAGCCCATCCACCTTTAGGTTCAGCTTGAGATGCTTTTCTGCTCAGCACAATTGTACAGAGTCCTTATCTGAGTTTCCGTAGCCTTTCTGTCAGCTAAAACCAGTCTAGCCATTCTCCACTGACTTCTGTCATCAACAAGCTGTTTCCATCAACCATAAAACTGATGCTAACTGGACGTTTTCATCTTTATTGCTCTATTCTGAGTAAGTCTAGAGATGCTGACTGTGACAATCTCAGCAGATCAGCAGTTACAGAAACACTCAAACCAGCCTGCCTGACACCAACAATCACGTCACGGTCAAAATCACTAAGATCACATTTTCCTCAATTCTGATGGTGAATGTGAACATTACCCGAAGCTGCCCAATTTTTACCAACTTAAATGATTAGGTTTCCAATATGGTTTCTAGTATCTAAACTGTACTAAGTATTATCAATCAAACCTGTTGCGTTTTACTCTTATATGAGGTACACATGTGACTGTATCTTTTCTGTTTGTAAGATAATAGATGTTTTTAATCCAGGTTAAAAACATATTCATTCTCCCAGGTGTTTGAGAGTTTTAAGGTCTGTACTATTGAGTGATCTTGTTTGTAATCTTTGTTTTTTTTTTATTTTTATTTGTATATTATTTTGCTGCTATTTCGAAATTACTTCTTTCTTGAATGAAGCTGCTTCCTTTAATCCACTTAAAATATCAGGCTTAGGGCTCATTACGTACTAAGGCTTATTATTAAGTAACTACAGGGACTTCAATGCAAAGTGGCTGAGTTATATAGGTTATAGAAATGTGTTATAAAACTTTAGGCCTGCCGGTGGGTCATGGAAATATAAGGGGTTAAATGTGCTACATAAATAAATGTGACTTGAGTGTATTTTAACAATATTGCAATTGGCCAGTCATTGACATTATGACAGGACATGTTTCATGATGAATTTTTCAAGACTGAAAGAAAACTAGCCTTTAAGAGAAACTCTTCAAAAACAAACGCCTGACCAGTCAGGCTAAATATGCCTGGTGACATTTCTGAGTTGCGTAAGACGAGTTCAGAGTGAACTAAAGATCGGCACAATAAGTCTCGACCCCTGGAGTCTTGACCAACAGGTCATGAGAGAAAGTGAGAGCACAATAAATAAATAAATAAATAAAATATCACATGGCTTGGACTTTGGTACAGGGGGAAAACAGTGTGTCCGATACAGAACATGCCATTAATGCAGCAGAAAGCTTCTCATTTGGTTCTCCTCTGAAGGTTCTGAAACAGACTCACCCTCACGTAGGCCGTGTACTGATGGCACTCCTGCCGGTGGACGCTGAGGCTGAACAGCTGACTCACAACACTGGTCTGCTCTCCGCTGTGTGTGAAGTAGACGCGGGACGGCTGGCCCTTGTGTCTTTTGTCTGCATCGGCTGTTATGTTGTACAGCAGCTCTGGGGAGACAGAGGGTTGACCATATTAGCAGAGTGTCCTCAACACACACTGCCCATTCTGGATCCATAAACGATGACAAATCTACGACAAGCACTTAAGCCTTATGCATTCCTTCAAATCGTTTCCCTAATACGCTACAGGAGTTGTCAAGTTCCCACACTGATCGTCATGGAGATCATTCAAAACATCACGTTTTAAAATTCCCGGGACTGCAGCCAGCGGCCATGCTTTTCATTAATTTCCTGGTAGTTTGGGAAAATGACTTCAGAAAAAAAGCTGTTTAAAAAGCAAGCAGGGCATGAGGTCACACATGAGCATTGTTAATGGGAGCGGGGGGGCAGGGGGAGCAGGGTGGGGGGGCACACTCTTTTAGTGCTGGACCCTGCCGAGAACAAACCAGTTACTCACAGTCATTATGGTGCTGTTGGTCTCACAGGGAGTTTCTATATTAGAGCTCTGGGAGGGGCTCCACACACACTGAGGGGAAACGGCTGTTCACACAATTATGTTGTTATTTTATATACGTCCAGAGCTTAGATCCAATTCAAATGTACACATTACTCATCAAAGCTATGTAAAAAAATAACTCATTTGACTGCTTTTGGCATATGAACAGATCTGTGTCTGTTTTATGAAACGTCTGGCAAGGAGGAGACCGGACATTTGAGCGCAGTGCATGAAATCAAGCACCAGCCTACCATCACCTCATTTACATATCATTTACTTGAAGCACGCCCTAATTAATGAGGATGTTTGGGTAGGGAGCCAAATAAATGACAGCATTTAGTGACTCGTGAACCTACTGACCAAACTTTGACCAAACTAGTGTTAAAATTATTATTACGGTGCTGTTGGCCTCACAGGCTGTTTCTATTTTAGAGCTCTGGGAGGGACTCCATGTACAGTGTTTTTGTTTTGTTTTTGTTATTTTATACTTCCAGCGCCCAGATTCTAGTGTGAACTGAGTTTCTGAGTACAATCGAATATAAAAGTTAACACAGCTGCCAGTTAGAATTTCAGCTTATCAAAATGTTTTACTGGGAGAAGCCTTTACATTTTTTTCTTCACTTAAAAGTTTAAACTGCTTCCCCTTTTATGGCATATTATTATCTCTAAAAATACACCTTAAACATGATTAATACGTTTTAGAATCAGTCAATACATCAATTTTTCAGATTTTGACATAGTTTGAAAATGCCTTTTGCCCTTTACAATGGACCAAAAGAAACAGCCCAAAATGGCTTGGAAAGACTAACGGTTCCATTGACTTACATTAAAAGTAAAGTATTCTTTGTCCTTCTCCTGTAAAGTTAGCGTTTTGGAGACATGAGGTTTTCTTCCAACAGCAGTGGAATGCTTTAATCTGTATTTCTCACACTGAAACTAAAACAACACTTTGAGCTAAAAGCCTGACTGTTTTTTTTTTTCTTAGAAGCTTAATATGTGAATTCTGCTTGTTGCCAATGACAGTGTTTGCCCGATTGCTACACGTGAAGGCTCTATCCAGCCTAGACAACTTCATTAACATTATTCTACATCCTTATTTGGGTGCGTAGTACAGTACAGTTACTTATCTAATGCTACACAGAGGGTTTCGGCTGCTTTGCTGCTTAAAACAAACCAAGTTCGTTAGTTTCTGATGGTTACTTCTACTATTTGTTTTTCATGACAATTTCATTTTGAAAGTACATTTAGGTAAAAGTCGTCATTTAGGGTGGGCCTGTGGTAAACATAGGTGGGCCTACGCCCTGTGGTCATTGCGCTGCTAATGGTCTCAACTGTGAAGGTTAGCCCAGCTTTTCTTTCAGGCCTTTTCTCTACACTACAAAATCGGGACATTCTGACATCAGGACTGAGTGAGTGTTTCTCTCTCCAGCTGTGAAGGAGTATGACCTCACTCTGACACGGGGAAGGGAGCGTTTTGCCTAGCCTTACCCAGAGTAGCAGTTTCCAGCAGCGTTGCCAAGCAGCGAAACAGAAAAGCCCTTATTTTGTCCTCACTCAGGACCAGCCAATTGCATAATACCCAATTTTATACATCCTGCATCTCCCACAGGACCATACCTACTGAGTGATCAATGACCACACCCACTTACCGCAGTCCACACCCACCAGTAAGAGCCTGTTCGTACCACATTTACTCTTCTGACTGCCCGAACAATCTTACAGCGGTTCAGCACAGACCAGAAACCTTCACAACTCACTAAATTTGTGTGCGAGTCAAGTTTTTATCAGAGAATTTTAGTTGAGTCTTGTTATTAGTTGCAGGCATTGCATTGCAAATTAAATACTTTGTTGATTTTCTGCATGAAAATGAGTTTACACACGTAAACATGGCAATTTTCTGAAAATGGTAGCATTAAATTTCTATGTGTTTCTATTATTTGAAATCTATTACATGAGAAATGTGCCATAACTTTTGCACAAGCCTCATTATATATATATTATTTTTTCCCCCTCAATGTGTTAAATTCAGCAAATAAACAGTATTTTTGCACTAAAACGTGCAGAAGTATGTTCTCTGTAGAGGATGTGTTAATTTATTTTCACTTGCAAAATCAACAATAGCATGACCAGGGACGTGCAAACTTTTGCACACTCCCACAATCCCCAAATAGGACCTTGCTGGGTTCTACGCGGCTTCACACAAACAAGCCTTTCTTCATAGAAAGACCTTCAGGTGTTTCAACAGAGTAAGGGGTTAACCTGCACCACATACAGTTGCATGCAAAAGTTTTCAAAGTTAGTCAAAGTCAAATTCCATGCACTGGTTGATTTCCTAAGTGATAAATAAGTTGCCACATCCTCTATAGAAAACACACTTCTGCACACTATAGTTGGTTTATTGATTTTGACACAGTGGAAACAAATAAAGCATAAAATGTGGCCTGTGCAAAAGTTATGGCACATTACATAAGTAATGTTTTGTGATTTTTTTCACATATTAAAGCGACATTATGTAAGATTTGGGGATTTGAAGGCCTCTTTGGTGAAAATATGTAATTGCAACATGGCAAAGAACATGTTGTAACGTGGATTGTGCTTCAGACCCTCTTGAGCGTATGAACCTGACTTCTGCAAGGCTGAAAGAGCATTCAGAGAGAATTCAGTCTAAACTCAGTGAAGGAGCATCTCTGAGGATGAGAGTCAATTATCTACCACTGTCTTTGCATCTTCATCACTACAGTGTTGATTCTGAGATCATTTGAGACCAAAACATCGAGCTGGACCTTCTTTTAGAGTCTGTGTGTGACGTTAATACACAAAGACATACAACATGTGTGAACAATTCGACGCATCTGACTTTTAAATGATGATTTCAGGCTTTACAGGCGATTCACAGCAGAACACGCTCACCAGATTTCAGCCTGTTTATATACTCCTCAGTAATGACACTTCCTTCAGTTTTAACAAAGAATCTTACATAGTGCTGCTTTAAAACCAGCAAATAATGTGTCTTTTGACTCCAAAACTTCAAAACTTCCTCACCAATCTGTCCAGGCACACGTTTCCCATGGAAGCTCATACAGACATTGACCTCAAAGCAGTTGAGATGCTGCGGGCCCTCGTGACACTGAGGCACTGAGATGTTTATGGAGGTCGGCAGGAAGATGGACACGTTCACTGTGATTACCGGTCTGGACCTGTTCAACCAGCACCAGCAATGAGAAGACACAGGTATGAGGGGGTAGACAGATCCGTGACTATTTGTAACGGGAACGTGCTTACTTTAGTTGGAGCATTAGCACATGCTGGATTATCAGAGCGTTTCTCACCTTAATAACACCACGCTGTCTGCCATGAATGCACCGATCGTCACATCTGTGTTGAAAACAAAGACATTATTCAGGAAGGTTAGCTAAACTTCTCAGCGTGAAGAACAGCACCCTAAAGCCAATTTGTTATCTGTTCGGGACTATTTACTGACACCAGTGCTATGAACACAGAGCTGCTCGGTCTCTCTCCACTCTCAGAGTCTACTCCATCTTCCATTTCTTTCCTAGTCCAAGCGTCCACTGTGGAATGCTGTAAACAAAATGCCTCCAGGCCACAGCATCACGAGTCAGGCTGCGAAGACAGAATGCGACAAAGAGCAGCTCTGGCAATTAAGCCAGCGCTTCATCTGCATTCCTTGGATTATCTTTGAAAAGAATGTCTTCCATCCCATAATTAATCCAGGATTTTGTTTCACTGAGTCATGTGGCTGTGACAAGACTTCAAAGCTGAAGAATCAGGTCTGTGGACAGATGTCTGACCGCTTCTTCAAGCATTCTTTAGTTTAGGCCAGGGATCTTGAAATCCAGACCTTGAATCCAGTTTCTGGTCCTGGATTTTATAATGACCAGTAAGTTCCATTAGCTATCAGTGCTTACAAATATCTAGGACTAGAATCTGGATTCAAGGTACACAGATTTCTAACCCATACATCCTTAAAAGGAGGTTCTTCAAGGGTTCTTTAGTATAGGCTGGGGTCTTCAAATCCAGACACTGAATCCATATTCTGGTCCTGGATTTTGTAATGACCAGTATGTTCAATTAACAGTAATTACAAACTCCAGGACTGGAATCTAGATTTAAGATTTGTAGGCAATGGTTTCATATATAGAACTACGACAACTGAAAGAACCATTTGAATGCTGAAATGTTCTCTATGACATAGAAGCTGTTTTACACAGGGTGCTAAGGAATCTTTTTAAAATGGTTCTACATTGTTATAAGTCAAAGAACCCTTTCTTAGTACACCCCCAACAAATGGATTTTTCAAGGATTCTACCACATGGCACCACGAAGATGCAAATAATCCGAACCAGTTCTTCCCTATGATCCAGAAACCACTGTATATGGTTCTCTAAGGAACCTATGTTGTCATGAGTTAAATAATTTTTCAGTGAACCCCTAAAAAAGGGGGATTCATTTGGTACAGGTAGTGTTTATATATGGAACCATGACAAATAATCATTTGAATATTCAAATGTTTCTTTGCATGTTTAAAGGGTTCTTCTCTATAAGGGAGAAACAGTTGTATAGGGTTCTCTAACCATTTCATTCACCTAGAACCATGAACTCTCAAAGAACCATTTGAATGCTCATGGAATGGTTCTTTACACAGGTTACACGGTTGATCTCTATGATAAACTGTATATGGTTCTTTACAAATAGTTCTATATAGCAGCAAAATGAGTTCTGTTATAGTTACAATGTCAAGCTTTCAAATGGTTGTTTGAGCACTCATGGTTCTCTATAGAACCATTGTCTTTACTAAAGAATCCCTGAAGAATCATCTTTTCTAATTGCGTACATGGAGCCATTTGAATGTCTACACCGTTCTTTCCAGGAGATAAATGGTTCTGCTCTATAATGAAGAAACTGTTCTATATGCTATGAGTCCAAGAACCCTTTTTATATTACATAGAACCTTTTCTTGCTAAAAGTTCAGTAGTTTCAGGCCTAAGTGTCAAATCAGAGCTATAAAGGGATATAAAGGAAACAGTCTATTTCACTTTAAGGAACACACATGTTTCTTATTATGTTGTTCTAGATCTAAACATGACTGTGATCTAAAATCATCTGAGAACGTCTGACTCACAGTCAAACAATCTGATTCAAGGTCTGTTCATACGTTTCCTTTCTTTCATGAGTGAGCCGTCTGGCATTTGTTCTGGTTCTTATTGGGTGGTTTTGAATTAATTTGGAACCTTATTAAATGTTCTTTGGAACTGAACCTGCTGTGCGTATAAAGTTTAGCCAAACCTGGGTATCCGTTTCCATCCATGTCCACATCACCGGATAGTGACTGGCCAAACATTTGAAGGGTTGGACTGATGCTTCGCCCAGACAACCTCTGCAAGAAGAGATAATCATACTTACACATCTGGACAATAACATGGTGACTAATTAGAGATGTTCACAAGTCGATTCACGTGAGTCAGAGTCGAGTCTCGAGTGTTTGGTAGAGAATTTTAGTTTAGTTTAGTCTTGGCTAAGACTTTGATGGATGCAAAACAACTTGAAATGATGGCTAGTACAGGGGTCCATGTGGCTCTGGAATAGACTTATTTGTGTTTATAGTCACTCCAGCTGGTTTCCTGATACATTTATCAATGAGACACATCTGCAATGAGAAACTCAAGCACTAAACAGTCACAAGGCTGAAGTTGCTTTTCATTCGAATTTTCTCATTCCATCTTAATTGGTGCAACAGGTAACTACATGGTTAGCTACAATCCAGCACCTCGCGCCATTTAAGGTGGAACAGGAAAATTCTAAGAATTTTCTTAGAAAAGTTCTAAGAAACTTGAGAATGAGAAGCTGACTTTGTCATGATTGGCCCCTCCCAGTCCTCTATGTGCATTTGTTTTGTTTTTATCCATGTACTTTGTTTTGATTCTTCCCTGTCCTGCCCCCTTGTTTCTTGACTCCAACTGTTCTCACCTGTTATCCACCTGAGTATTGTTAACCCTTGTTGTTTCCTGGTATTTAAGCCCCATGTTTTGTCCTGTTAATTTGCTGGTCATTGTTTTGTAGTATGGTGTTTAACGTCGTTCTTCCAGCCTCCGTTGTGTGTTTTTCCTGTTTTTCTTTTTGTTATGTCTGTCCGTCCATCTATCCGTGTTGGCTCTCTGACCCTGGACCATTTTGACCCTGACTCTGGATTTGCCCCTAAAAAAATCTTGCTTCTCTCAGCATGTGCGTCTGCCTCATCACTGCTCCTAGGGGTTACAGACTTCTTCATAAAAAGTCGAACGTTGAGAGACATTTTACAAGTAACAGTTCCACTTTTGAGGAAAAGTTTCCTGCTGGATATGTGAGAAAAGCAGCTACAGCTGCGTGAAAGATTAAAGTGAGTCTCCGTTTTCATTTATACTATATTTTTTAGTCCATACTAGCACATCAGCACACACTGAGACACATTTACAGACAAGATGGTGATACGTTATTTCAATAAAATGGACATGAAATTTTGTGGTTTGATTTTTGTTGAAACGTGACATTTGTCTGTAGGTTATATACCTGACATTTGTCTGTAGGTTATATAGCATAGACTGTAGGTTATATAGCATAGAAGCTAGCTAGACAGTGCAGTGTCTAATCCAACACAAGCTTTAGCACCTTTTAAAGGAATGTAATCCTATAAAATAATAAAATAGCATAATCTGTGGCAGGGCCAGTGCTTACATGGCTGCACCAATCAGGAGAAGGTTTAAACTACATTCAAGGTGGAGGGATACATGCAGGGCACTGTGAGGCAAAATAGTCCTTATTATTCCAGATTTTTCATTATTTTCTATCATCATCATTCCATATAAACTCAGAATACTCGTGTAGGTTCACTGGTGGTTCTGGATGGTAAATAAAATGTCTATATTGTGTTGTAGTCATGGCAACCCCTGATTCCTATCACCACCACTGTAAAGACATCTGAGTCTCTACACTCTTAAAAAAGATGGTTCTTCAAGGGTTCTTTAGTAAAGAAAATGATTCCATATACAACCATGAACAGTCAAAGTACCCTTTTCATGATTAAAAGGTTCTTTGCAATGTGAAATGGTTCTCCAGATTGATGGAGAACATGTTGTATGTACATGGCTACATAGAATCTGATATTGTTACAGTGTCAAGCTTGTCATAGTCGAAGAACCCTTCTCAAAAAGGTTATATACAGAATCATCTACAGCACATTTGACATCAATCTGAAGAACTTCAAGCTTTTTTCACCATAATCATGCAAAGGGTTCTTTGTGTGTTCATAGTCCTATATAGAACCATTTTCTTTACTAAAATTGAGCATGTTTCAAATTTCAAATCAATCATAACATTATCTGCCAGTACAGTAAAATCATTTTAATTACTATAATCGCTTAAAACAAGTAAACAATACCTGGAAATATGTTATATACTCTCATAGTTTTCCAACAAGCATCTCAAATATTTTGAAATATTAGATATATTGGCTAGACTGAATATCATTTTACTTGACAAGATACCATTTTTGCAGTGTAAATGCCTGATGAAATGAAGCTTAGACTGCAATATTTGTATCCAACTTAACAAACATGTACTCTATTACTATAATACACTAACTCCTTGATTCCTCAAATAAAAAGCTACAGTAACACTCAGCAACCTTCTTTGATATCAAACCCAATATCACGATAACGACTAACGAACAATATATCATGCAGTGCTAAAGCTCTGAAGACTTCTTGCTCATTGCTGTGGGGCTGTGTTGGTTACCATTGAGTACTTGCTGACTATTCCCATTGCATCACCATGGTAGATGTACACGGCACCTCCGTAATCATCCTCTTTAGGAGCTCCTATCGCCACATCTGCAACACAGGAAGAGACACACAGATGCAGCTGTGAGCGAGGAGAGAGTAAACAGAGAGAGAGAAAGATAGAGACAGAGATAGAGAGAGAGAGAGAGAGAGAGAGAGAGAGAGAGAGAGAGAGAGAGAGCATGGCAGGAACTGAAATACACTGTGTATTTCAGGACCCTGTAAAAGCATGTGTGCTTTAAAGCCACCTCTCCTTGAAAATGCACTCGTAAGTCATTAAATAAGTGCTTAAGTGCTGTCAGTGACTGTGAGAGTCAACAAGACGTTAGTAGGAGCCAAACAGAGCCATAAAATCCAGGAATATATTTTAGCGATTTAGGAATATATTATTTGCACTTGCTCGTTTGTGTTGCACACCAGCTGCTCAAGAAACGTCAGCTAATGTCTACAGAGTGATACATCGATTGTTATGTGAAAATAACCAAAATGCTTGATTAGCCATATTAACTAATTAAGAGACCCTTATTAGTCCCACCACGGGGAAATTTCACCTCTACATTTAACCCATCTGTACAGTGAAACACCACATACACAGTAGTGAACACATACTAGGGGGCAATGAGCACACTTGCCCAGAGCAGTGGGCAGTCCTATCCACAGCGACTGGGAAGCAGTTGGGGGTTAGGTGTCTTGCTCAAGGACATCTCAGTCATGTACTGTCGGCACTGGGGATCAAACCGGCAACCTTCTGGTCACAGGGCTGGTTTACTAACCTCCAGCCCACAAAGTTTACGTTAGCTGGAGATGTTGAAACAGCTCACAAACAATCAACTAGTTGGCAAAAAGCTAAACATCCACACACCTCAGGAGGGGTAGATGTTTTACAGTAGATATTTTACACAAACAATGGCTCCATTTAATGAACATCTACTCCCTGTCGAGCACTCACTCTGTCAGATACTAACAGTTTTTCAGGGAGAAAATTAAAACTGTTCCTCTGAAAGCAGCTGCAGGAGCAACTTTAAGGCCCAATCCCATTTCTTATTTTTATCCTACTCCTTGTTTTTCGAGTGTTGCCCCTTGTTACTGAGCTACAAGGTAGGGATTGAAATCTTTGCTCTGAAATGGGAGCCTCAAATAAAAAGAGCATCACTTCATTAACAGCTACTAGCGCTGCTCTGTAGGCAACCCTGCCCATCTGCAGTGACAGCAGAGGAGGGTAAAGTTCAGCTCCTCACTGCTGGGCTTTAGTTAAATTTAGGGCATTTTTTGTCTCCAAAGAGGGGGGCAATTATTTATTATCACCCACCTCTAATTCTTCAGTGATATGAAGCTGAAGTCAGATATTCGCCAGATTCTTGTTCGATTTTTCCTGTTCCACCTTGCAGCAGTTACATTCTAGGGCTTCATGTGTCAGAACTGCTGGACTACACCACGTTCCAAATTATTATGCAAATTGGATTGAAGTGTCATAAAGATTAATTTTTTTGTTTCTCAATTAAACTCATGGATGGTATTGTGTCTCGGGGTTCTTTGGATCACTGAAGAGATTTGTGGCTGATTCAGAGCACAGATGAGTTTGTGCAGATAAAGGCAGAATGAGGAAGGTTTCTGCCAGGCAAGATCATCGGATTAAGAGAGCAGCTGCTAAAATGCCATTACAAACCAGCAAACAGGTATTTGAAGCTGCTGGTGCCTCTGGAGTCCCGCAAACCTCAATGTGTAGGATCCTTCAAAGGCTTGCTGTGGTGCATAAACCTACTATAGTGGGCCCAGACATACATGAAGACTAATTTCCAAACAGTCTTGTTTACTGATAAGTGTCATGCAACCCTGGATAGTCCAGATGGATGGAGTAGTGGATGGTTGGTGGATGGCCACCATGTCCCAACAAGGCTGCGACATCAGCAAGGAGATGGCGGAGTCATGTTTTGGGCCAGAATCATGGGGAGAGAACTGGTAGGCCCCTTTAGGGTCCCTGAAGGTGGTACATGGTACAAAAAGAAGAACCGTGCTTTCTGGAGCAAAATCATCTTCATGCATGACAGTGCACCATCTCATGCTGCAAAGAATACCTCTGTCACTGGCTGCTATGGGCATAAAAGGAGAGAAACTCATCGTGTGGCCACCATCTTCCCCTGACCTCAACCCTATAGAGAACCTTTGGAGTATCATCAAGCAAAAGATCTATGAGGGTGGGAGGCAGTTCACATCAAAACAACTGCTCTGGGAGGCTATTCTGACATCTTGCAAAGAAATTCAAGCAGAAACTCTCCAAAAACTCACAAGTTCAATGGATGCAAGAATTGTGAAGGTGATATCAAAGAAGGGTTCCTATGTTAACATGTAACTTGGCCTGTTAGGATGTTTTTGATTGCAATAGCTTTTGATTTCAGTGAATGTGACCTCCTAATGCTGCAAATGACCATTTTCAGTTCTTTACAACCTATAAAATGTTTTGAAACTCTGCTGTGCATAATAATTTGGAACAGTGCATTTTGAGTTTTTTTTATTTTTGAAGAATATACTGTTATCATTGGGAGATTTGTTCAATAAAATTCAATTTATACTCTAATGGGTGATGACTTTTATTATACTGACTCATTTGCATCGACCATTTAGGAAAATCAGGGAAAACTATCATTTGCATAATAATTTGGAACGCGGTGTATTTAAGGTGGAACAGGTAATTTAGCTACTGAGATGTCAGAACTATTAGTGATTTTAAATGCTTGTTATGAAGAACCTGACCATAATACACCGAAATGACAGTAAATTAATATAATATGATGGTTATCATAATTATTAGAGAAAATTCTCACATTTGTGGGTTTCTTTGATCTCTTGTTCAGCCACCATGTTGGTTTTTCTTTTTTTCTCATATCTCTCTGATTCGAGTCTCTGAAAAAGTTCAGTTTGGAGGGTCATGTAGCCCCAACACTGTGCTCTACCTCTCTATCTCAACAAGAATAGGGACACCCTACCCCTAGACATGAACACGGAAAACAGAGGTAGGGTTGAGTGGTATGGCTGAGTGGTGAAAGGGGACTGTGCCTTAATCATGAACACTCAGTGTAATGTTAGTCAGCAGTGAAATGCTGACACAGAGGTTCTTTTGCTCTGCTTATGACAGTTTATTCCTTTAATAATCGCACAGACTCATTTTTCCTCTTTTCATCATCAGCTGAGAAGCCACTGAAACTGACATAATGCTGTTTTTGCTTCAAACTTGAGCACTTGAATAACAGGAACACGCTCTAATCGTCATCGTTGTTATTGTTGTTTCCTTTGCGGAAGCAGCGTTACCCTGCAACGAGTGGCAATGTAAAGAGGGCCTATTAACTGAGCTATTAATCAGACTCTTTCCTGCATTAGACAGTTAGAAAGTAACTGGTCTTTTATTATGCATAAAAATAAAAATGGCAAAAATGTAGACAGGATTTTTGAGTAACGGGGTGATAATACTGTAATATTTGAATGTGGGCCTTTCTTTTTTGAGTTTATCTTTCTTTGCTGCCATCACTGTATAAAGTTCTCTTGTTCCACAAATGACCTCTTCTTATGATGCAGCAAACCGACAGAATTAAAATGCATGTTGACTTTATACAACAGAAAATCCACATCAATTTGATGCAATTGGCTTTCTCAACTAATCCTTCAGTCCTACATTGCTTGTAACTTCTACCCTTCTACAAAAACAAGGGCTTTAATCTTAAGTGTGAAAACCAGTTTCCTCTGAGTTCTGCCCACGTTCTACTTGTTGTCACCTACAAGAGGGTAAAGGAAAATGACAGAGCCACTCCAACAGTGATAAGGTGAATCCAGAATAACTGTAAGTGCTTCTACACCATAAGGCTTTACTGCAACCAGCAACACATCACTAACACACAGCTGATCCTTCTACTGGGAACAAGCAGCTTTAACAATCAGAACACATAAACAAAATACAGCAAAACACAAGGAAACAAACTCTGCACTGCTATAAAACCTTCATACACCGCAGACATTCCAAACCAGAAGCACAATAAAATCGCCTTACTTCTTTAATAAAATAATTGTCTTCAGGCCTTAATTTGATATGTATAAAATGCAAAACAGCAGCAAAGCCTTCTAAAAATCATCTTCACATCTGCTTTGAGCAAAGCTGCTAGTCTAGTTATAAAGATGTGCATTCGGCACTTCAAACTGGAGAAAAGGTTGACTAGGTTAATTTATAAGTTAATAGGTTAATTTTATAATAATTTAATACATCAAAGCACAGTTTAGAATAAAAGGAAGTGCCACATTCACTGCTGTGGCTACTTAAACTAGAAAAATAAACAAGAACTCTGCTCAGAAACCTTGTTCTTTGCCAGAGACTTGCTTAGTTTTTTGTATGTTTTGGTAGTTCTTGCTGTGGTTTGGTAGTTTTCATTATAGTTTGCTAGTTCTTGGTGTGGGTTAGTAGTTCTTGGTGTGGTGGTACTTGTTGTGGTTTGGTGGTTTTCAGTATGGTTTGGTAAGTCTTGGTGTGGGTTGGTAGATCTTGGTGTGGTTTGGTGGTTCTTGCTGTGGTTGGGTAGTTTTTGGTATGGTTTGGTAGGTCTTGGTGTGGTTTGTGGTGTTTGCTGTGGTTTGGTAGTTTTCGTTACGGGTTGCCAGTTCTTTCTGTGGGATGGTAGTTTTTGGTACGGTTTGGTAGGTCTTGGTGGTTCTTGGTATGGTCTGGTGGCTCTTGCTGTGGTTTGGTAGTTTTTGGTATAGTTTGGTAGGTCTTAGTGTGGTTTCATGGTTCTTGCTGTGGTTTGGTAGTTTTCAGTATGGTTTGGTATGTCTTGGTGTGGGTTGGTAGATCTTGGTGTGGTTTGGTGGTTCTTGCTGTGGTTTGGTAGTTTTCAGTACTGTATGGTTTGGTAGTTCTTGGCATGGTTTGGTAGTTCTTGGTGTGGTTTGGTGGTTCTTGCTGTGGTTTGATAGTTTTTGGTACGGTTTGGTAGGTCTTGGTGTGGTTTGTGGTTCTTGCTGTGGTTTGGTAGTTTTTGTTACGGGTTGCCAGCTCTTTCTGTGGGTTGGTAGTTTTTGGTACGGTTTGGTAGGTCTTGGTGGTTCTTGGTATGGTTTGGTGGTTCTTGCTGCGGTTTGGTAGATTTCATTATAGTTTGGTAGGTCTTGGTGGTTCTTGGTATGGTTTGGTGGTTCTTGCTGTGGTTTGGTAGTTTTCGGTATGGTTTGGTAGGTCTTGGTGTGGTTTGTGGTGTTTGCTGTGGTTTGGTAGTTTTCGTTACGGGTTGCCAGTTCTTTCTGTGGGATGGTAGTTTTTGGTACGGTTTGGTAGGTCTTGGTGGTTCTTGGTATGGTTTGGTGGTTCTTGCTGCGGTTTGGTAGATTTCATTATAGTTTGGTAGGTCTTGGTGGTTCTTGGTATGGTTTGGTGGTTCTTGCTGTGGTTTGGTAGTTTTTGGTATGGTTTGGTAGGTCTTGGTGTGGTTTGTGGTTCTTGCTGTGGTTTGGTAGTTTTCGTTACGGGTTCCTAGTTCTTTCTGTGGGTTGGTTGTTTTTGGTATGCTTTGGTAGGTCTTGGTGGTTCTTGCTGTGGTTTGGTAGTTTTCAGTATGGTTTGGTAGGTCTTGGTGTGGCTTGGTAGTTCTTGGTGTGCTTTGTGGTTCTTGCTGTGGTTTGGTAGTTTTCGTTACGGGTTCCTAGTTCTTTCTGTGGGTTGGTAGTTTTTGGTATGCTTTGGTAGGTCTTGGTGGTTCTTGCTGTGGTTTGGTAGTTTTCAGTATGGTTTGGTAGGTCTTGTTGTGGGTTGGTAGTTCTTGGTGTGGTGGTTCTTGCTGTGGTTTGGTAGTTTTCAGTATGGTTTAGTAGGTCTTGGTGTGGCTTGGTAGTTCTTGGTGTGGTTTGGTGGTTCTTGCTGTGGTTTGGTAGTTTTTGGTATGGTTTGGTAGGTCTTGGTGTGGTTTGTGGTTCTTGCTGTGGTTTGGTAGTTTTCGTTACGGGTTGCTAGTTCTTTCTGTGGGTTGGTAGTTTTTGGTATGGTTTGGTGGTTCTAGCTGTGGTTTGGTAGTTTTCAGTATGGTTTGGTATGTCTTGGTGTGGTTTGGTGATTCTTGGTATGGTTTGGTAGGTCTTGTTGTGGGTTGGTAGTTCTTGGTGTGGTTTGGTGGTTCTTGGCATGGTTTCGTAGGTCTTGGTGTGGTTTGGTAGTTTTTGTAAGGTTTGGTAGTTCTTGGCATGGTTTCGTAGGTCTTAGTGTGGTTTGGTAGTTTGGTGGTTTTTGCTGTGGTTTGTGGTTCTTGGTATGGTTTCGTGGTTCTTGGTATTGTTTGACAGTTTTCAGTATGGTTTGGTAGGTCTTGGTGTGGTTTGGTAGTTTTTGGTCTTGTTTGGTGGTTCTTACTGTTGTTTGGTGGTTCTTGGTATGGTTTGATAGTGTTCAGTATGGTTTGGTAGTTCTTGTTGCAGTCTGATAGGTCTTGGAGTGGTTTAGTAGTTTATGACAAGAACTACAATATCAGAGCTGATTCAGGACTTAGATTAACATTAAATGTGAAAGGAAAACGTGTTAAAAGAAAATTGACTGTGAGAAAAATATAACATCGTTGGACAGAAGAGGTGTCACATTTAAATACTGCCTGACTCTGACTGTTTGAGTGTAGCCAACCAGCACAGACTCAACTCGACTTTAGTAAAAATCGTGTAGTTTAACTCTGGCTATTAGAGCACCACGACCATCATTAACAGCAGAAATATAACTATTTATTTATTTATAATTCAGTCCCAAGCTGCCAGTGTATACATCTCACTCAGTCTGGCACCAGAGATGAATATAATGTAAACCTTTCACACAGTTTAATCTGTTTAACAGTGAATATTCTTCACAATGCTGTTAGTTAACCAGCCTAAACAATGAAACTGTTTTTCTGCTGGGTTTAATACTAATGAAGTTTTTATATTTATACTTTGGATAAACATCTAAGAGTATCTATCCAACTTTCACCATTTTATTCACAATACAAGACAAGTTTTATGTGGGTTTGTTAAAAATCAGTAAAAGATTCATGTAGCAGCTCAAAGATCATTTAAAATTTCACACATTAATGAGATGTTAATGGATTAACTCAGGTAATGTTCAAGCCAAGGCCTTCATGTACTTTCACAGTGCAGGTGCTGAACTGCTGTTCCAGTTCTAACAGCACATAATCCCTTCGTCATCTGATCCTCAGGGGTTACGCATAGCTGGGTACATGTCAGTGAGTTGCTGCTTAAAAACTGTGACTCTCAATTCTCTCATCGCAGGACATTTGCTGGCAGCAAGAAAGAAACCGGAGAGCTAAAATCAGGAAACATGTCAAGTGTCTTTAAGGAACCTCACTGGAGGATGAGAACGGCAGCCAAAATGGCTCTGAGAGCAAACAGAGAGCCAGGAAAATAAAAAAGTAAGAGTAGAGGTCACCAGAGAGAATTCTGGCCGGATCTAACAAAATCACAATCGTCTTTTTCTGTCACCTGATGAAGAATTATCGTCTCATCGTTAGAAGAACTGACCCCAAAAATGGGCTGCATTTCACATTTACGAGTAACTAGATTTATGTGTTGAAGGAAACTGCTTTTACAAGAACTACAGTTACTGTAGGGCTGAATGACTGTTTCTATACCGTGAACAGGGCTGCCCACCAGGCAAGTGTGCTCACTGCCCCTTAGTGTGTTTGTGCACTAGTGTGAATGCATGGGGGTGATTCACTGCTATTCACTGATGGGTTATATGAGGAGTTCTGTGCAAACTGTGCAAGCACAGTTGGCAAATGGTTCTAAATTCTAGCATTAGGCTGCCTTGCAAGAGGAATTTTCTAGCTCTTTTTCCGTCTCCTTTTGATTTCTCTGTGCTGTGATTCCCATTTTTGTAAAGCTGCTTTGTGACAACATCAGATGTAAAAAGCGCTATATAAATAAATTTGATTTGATTTGATTTGATTTGGTCATCAACAAAAGAATTGTGGATTTCGGTCGTCTTGTCATTAACTCAAGGATTAATGAATTTGGTCAACTGAGCTCCTCTTGAGCTGTTAGAAAAGACAATGAAGGTAGGCACTGTTTTCTGTGGCAGCTTCTTGTTCAAATTTTTCCAAATGGTGCAGCAGTTACGGTGGAATGGGAAAACTGTGGCACCAGAATATAACTGCAGCATCATTTAAGGTGGAACGTGGAAATCTGAACAAAAAGCTGACAGATAAGAAGTTGTAGAAAGCAGAAGAAAGCTGTATTTTCCTGTTCCACCTTAAATGGTGCAGCAGCTACTTTCTAGCACTTCAGGTCCTTCAATAACTGCTGTACCATTTAAGGTGGAACAGGAAAATGGAGATGCCAGAATATAACTGCTGTACCAGTTAAGGTGGAACGGGAAAACTGCCAGAATATAACTGCTGCACCATTTAAGGTGGAACGGGAAAACTGAGGTGCCAGAATGTAACTGCTGCACCGGTTAAGGTGGAATGGGAAAACCCAGGTGCCAGAACATAACTGCTGCACCATTTAAGTTGGAACGGGAAAACTTGAACAGAAGCAGTCAAATAATAAGCTGACTTCAGCTTTGTAGAAGGCTTAAGTTGGAGTAGAAAGGATTCCCATTCCACCTTAAATGGTGCAGCAGTTTCTTTTTGATGCTTCAGGGGCCTCAGTGTGCTATTTAAGATGGAAGGGGAAAATCTGAGATTGAGATGTGGATTGGAGCAGAACTGCTATTACTAAGGAGCTCTGAGTTTGACACATTATAAGAGGCAATTCACTCTGGAATTATAACTTAGTAGACTTGTAAAAACTGCAGACAAGGCTGATTCATGCTGGTTTAAAATCACAGATCTCGTATATATTCACTCAAATTACAGCACGTCCTGATAATAATACTAATCCAGCTCAAGTAGGGCTTTAGATGAGCATGTCTGCACATTCTGACCTTGATATCCATCATCATCAATGTCGCCAAGGGTGGTGATGCACTCTCCAAAATGGGCATTGTAAGCGTTCTCTCCATTCAGAATCTTAGCCTCCTCCATCACCCCCTGCAGGAACACACACATACAATTCTCCATGAGATTAAAGATCATACACAAGCCTGATTTATCAGACGCAATTATTAACACAAAAACAAAAGCAGATTTATTAAAACATCAGAGACAGCTTCAAAGGCAGCTCAGCACTGATTAAACCTGATAAACCATCTATTGGTTGTGTACAATACTGCAGTGTTGCTGTAAAAGAAGGCCGAGTGAACTCACGTTGCCCCTGCTGAGATAAACATACACCTGGCCTTCGTCCCGGACCTCGCTGAACATGGGTGCCCCCACCAACAGGTCTGACAGTCCGTCTGCATTTAGGTCAACTGCACACAGTGAGGAGCCAAAGTAAGAGCCCATCTGAAATCAAGCCAAGGCACAGAGCACAATGGGTCAAAATCCAACATTTCTATACATGTTCAGTGCAGATTTACCTAATTTGTAGCTTGTTAAATCTGAGTGAATGGAAAGTAAGCTGAATGCTAGCATAGCGCCCTGACAGAAACTGGAAGTCAAGACAAACGTCTTCTATACATAGTATGGTAAAGTATTATTACAAAGTATTATTTTGGGGTATTTATCATTTTGGAATACACCACTTGCATAATTTTATCAAGTCAGCTTAGCACAGTTTAGCACAGTCCCACTGATGGTTCTGCCGATAAAAACAAAGCTATTTCTAGCTACTGCACTCTTGAATTTGTTTATCAGTTAAGAACATTGTGTCCAAAGTACCAATGCCCATGCTGCAATATCAGCAGTTCAGCAGACTACACTGGACAGCACTCGCAGAAGAAATATAGCCAAATCAACCAGCAAACTAGCAAAAGCAGCAGATTAGTGGGACTCCAGTTCCCCATGAGATCCTCCACTGTAACAAGAACTCATGAGCTGTATGAACACAAGACTACAGTCACGAAGGAGCTGAACCACAGACTGTACAGATGATTCATATACATCGATCAGGCATAACATTCTGACCACCTCCTTGTTTCTACACTCAGTGTCCATTTTAGAACACTTTGTAGTTCTACAGTTACACACTGTAGTCCATCTGTTTCTCTGACACTTTGTTAGCCCCCTTTTACCCTGTTCTTCAGTCGTCAGGACCCCCATGGGCCCTCACAGAGCAGGTACTATTTGGGTTTTCATGTTATTGAATTACTGAAGATAATAAATACACTCATACAGCTACAACAACGCACTACTTAAATGTAAACAAATCTCTACATCAGCAATTAAAACAATTGTGTTTAATTGTGATTAACTACACAAATTAATGCACATAATTCTTGTAATCATTTGACAGTCCTAAATATAAAACCATTCTGCACAAACGAGATAATAAACCGGCTTGTTAAAGCATCTCAAAGGACGACTCGGGGGCGATTCCTGCTGAAAGTAGGTCATGGCCTCCACTTATCTGCTGAATGAAAGGAATAAAAGCCCAAAAAGAAATTTTTCATACAAACACGAATACTTGAAAGGATCTTGCATAACATGTGCACCTCTGACCAAAGCTTGTTGCAGAGCCAGCTTGCACTCCGGGCTGTTCTTTTCATAAACATAAACAATGTGGTTCTTCAGTACAAACACACAGTTGACCACTCACGCTAACATTTATGCTATTTTGTGGAAAAAAAGTTGAGACTGTTTACACAAAAAGGAGAAAATGATTTTAAGCACCGCAAATGAACTTTTTTTTTTTTTTTTTACAAACCATTTTCCCTGAGGCCTGAAAGGTCTTCACAAGAGATGTACCCTCAATTCTGAAAATGTAAACCTGCAGGAAAAGAGGACATGAAAGCATCAGTAGGTGTGAGAGATCAATGTTTCCTTTCACACAAAGACACTGCAAAACCCATAAAAGTGGAGGAAACAGATTCCACCTACTTTTCCTTCACCCCCGTCCTGAGGGGCTCCAGCAGCAACATCGATAGTGGTGGGTGAGGAAAAGTGACCAGCAGTCACTGCGTAACCTGTGAATTAAAACCAAAAAACACAGAAGGGTCAGTTATGCCACCAGTAGATTAAAATGAATCCTGAATAATGTGCTGTTGTGGTTGTCTCCACATATAAACCCAGCTAGAAATGTTTTCTACAACCCCACTTCCATTGAAGTTGGGATGTTGTGTAAAAGATAAATAAAAACAGAATACGATGATTTGCAAATCCTTTTCAATCTATATTCCATTGAATACACTAAAAAGACAAAATATTTCATGTTCAAAAGAATACATTTTACTGGTTTTGCAAATATTCACTCATTTTGAATTTGATGCCTGCAAGACGTTCCAAAGAAGTTGGGACAGGGGCATGTTTACAACTGTGTTACATCATCTTTCCTTTTAACAACACTCAATAAGCGTTTGGGAACTGAGGATACTAATTGTTGAAGCTTTGTAGGTGGAATTCTTTCCCATTCTTGCTTGATGTACAACTTCAGTTGCTCAACAGTCCGGGGTCTCCACTGTCGTATTTTGAGCTTCATAATGCACCACATATTTTCAATGGGAGACAGGTCTGGACTGCAGGCAGGCCAGTCTAGTCCCCACACTCTTTTACTATGAAGCCACGCTGTTGTAACACGTGCAGAATGTGGCTTGGCATTGTCTTGCTGAAATAAGCAGGACGTCCCTGAAAAAGACGCTGCTTGGATGGCAGCATATGTTGCTCCAAAACCTGTATGTACCTTTCAGCATTAATGGTGCCTTCACAGATGTGCAAGTTACCCATGCCATGGGCACTAACACACCCCCACACCATCAGAGATGCTGGCTTTTGAACTTGGCACTGATAACAATCCGGACAGTCCTTTTAATCTTTGGCCCAGGGGACACGACGTCCATGATTTCCAAAAACAATTTGAAATGTGGACTCGTCAGACCACAGGACACTTTTCCACTTTGTGTCAATCCATCTCAGATGAGCTCAGGCCCAGAGAAGCCGGCGGCGTTTCTGGGTGTTGTTGATATGTGGATTTCGCTTTGCATGGCAGAGTTTTAACTTGCACTTGTAGATGGAGCGACGAACTGTGTTCACTGACAATGGTTTTCTGAGGTGTTCCTGAGCCCATGTGATATTATCTGTTACAGAATAATGTCGTTTTTTAATGCAGTGCTGCCTGAGGGATCGAAGGTCACGGGCATTCAGTGTTGGTTTTCTGCCTTGCCACTTACTTGCACAAATTTCTCCAGATTCTCTGAATCTTTTGATGATATTATGGACTGTAGATGATGAAATCCCTAAATTCATTGCAATTACACGTTGAGAAACATTGTTCTTAAACTGTTGTTCACAAAGTGGTGAACCTCGCCCCATCCTTGCTTGTGAACGACTGAGCCTTTCAGGGAAGCATCCTTTAGACCCAATAATGACAATCACCTGTTTCCAATTAACTTGTTCACCTGTTTAATGTTCCAAATAGGTGTTTTTTGAGCATTCCTCAATTTTCCCAGTCTTTTGTTGCCCCTGTCCCAACTTCTTTGGAACGTGTTGCAGGCAACAAATTCAAAATGAGTGAATATTTGCAAAAAACAATAAAGTTTATCCAGTTGAACATTAAATATCTTGTCCTTGTAGTGTATTCAATTGAATATAGGTTGAAAAGGATGTGCAAATTGCATTGTATTCTGTTTTATTCATGTCTTACACAACGTCCCAACTTAATTGGAATTGGGGTTGTAAATCGTTCTGAGAATATTACACAAATGTTCTATTAACGTTTTCAGAAGGTTAGATTAAAATGTTTACTTTAAACATTATTAGAATTTGAAGGTAATGTTAGCCAAAGTTATTGGAATATTTCCTGTTAGCTTGGAACCTGGAACATTACAGGAATACCTTTACACCGGTAACATTCGGCCTTCATGTCATCCACAAGAAGCCCGTCAAGGGTTATTTAATTCTGTTTAATTTTATTCACACATGCCATGAAAATCTTGTTTAACAGGAGGTGACATCAGCATTCATTTCTGAATTATGTACAAAAATTCTCTCCTGTGACTTATTTATCTCTGAAAACTCGAAACACAATGTTAAAAACAAACGTCATACATGAGTGGTAGGTTGTTGTACTGACTTACAACATACAAAATGTGCAAAATTGTGACTTGTAGAACAAAACCAAGAAACTGTTTAATTAAATTAAATAGTTTAGCTAATCTAGACATTGCTGTATTTCCTGGTAATGTACAGTCATATGCAAAACACTGAACTTCCCGGTCAGATGGCATGTTTTGCTGATTTGTAAATAAGATGCACATCCATCCTCTACAGAGAAACGCTTAAAGATGGCATTTTCTGAGAATTCTAGTGCAAAAATCTACCATAAAGGGACAATTTTCACTAAATTTGCTAAGTTTAATGTACTGGAAAAATGCAAATATTGCACAAGACACATTTTATATTTTCTTTGCTTTTGATAATGTTAAATTCAGGTAATAAACAATAATTGAACATTAAAATGTGAAGCAGTGTGTCTCTGTAGAGGATGTCTACAGATTTACAAAATAAAATCAACAACATGGAATTTGACCATACTTTTAAATATTTTTACAAAATTTGTAAAATTGTGGAATTCTCACTTGTTTGACTATTTAACTAAATTATCACAGAAATGTTCAGCCAATCTGTATTTCCCAGTAATGAACAGTCATATTTAAAAGTTTGTACACCCCCCCTACACAGACACACATACTCTCTTAAGCTCCTTGGGACCAACGGTGGTTCCAAACTACACTTCATCATGTTCTTTATAGCTTTCATATTTCATAAGATACATTCAGCATCATATGAGGCTGTAACTCTGCTTTCCAGTCAAATAGATGGGGATGTCATTTTAAACCCTTATAATAAAAGAAGCTGAACTCACAGTTTGTTTCTCTACTGAAAGTCGACCCATTTTTCTACAAATCTGGGCTATAAACTATAAACAGACGGCGTCTCTTCACTGATCTGCTCTGTAAAAATTACTTTTATAAAATAACACAAAGAGCGCCTGAGATTTTTGGCTTTCAGCAGTAAATTGTAAGCATAAAGTAATATGTGTAGATCATAAAACTTCTTTTGAGGGGAGCTTTTACCAAAAAAAATAAATAAAAATAAAAAATTTAAAATTACATTTATTTCATGCAGGTACTGAATAATTTGCCTTATGATTTGGTCACGAAAATTCAGACGGGCAAACCAAAACATACCCTGCAGAATAAGAGGTTAAATATGACACTTTTCTGCAAATCTTAGTGATCAATTTCTCCCCATAAAAGGACAAACTTTTAACATACTTTCAAAAGTTTAACATTCAACATGCAGTTCAAATAAATGGTATTAGTAATAAATGGTGCACTATAATGTTCAGCAGCATGTCTCTCTTGAGGATTTGTAACTTATTTATACTCAGAAAATCAATAACATGGAATTAGACCAAACTTTTTTTTTTTTTTTTTACAAAATTTACTTTGGAATTTTCACTTGTTTCACAGTAATGAACAGTCATATCTAAAAGTTTGTACACCCTGAGTCAGACGTCATGATATGTAGATTTTCAAAGTGAAAATAAGCAACACATCCTCTACAGAGACACAATTAAATATGACATTTTTCTGCAAATTTTTGTGCACAATTTCTCCCAATAAAAGGACACACTATGCTAAGTTGGCTACACCAGAAAATAAACAATAGTGCACATAGATTTGCTTTTGCTGATATATTAAACTCAGTAAATAAACATTAATTGCAAATTAAAATGTGCTCATTTATTTTCACTGAGAAAATCAATACTAACATGCAAGTTGACCAAACTATTGCAATCGATTCTATGGGCTTCTCTTCATGTCATTTGTAACGGGTCTTACACAGTGCCAACTTTACAGTAATTTACACTCCAGCTTGCGCCCACACTGACCCCCTCGCTGTCTATTAGGGTCAATCTACAGAAATGTCCATTTATGTGCTCCTAGCATTTACAGATATATTACACATCAAAAACATGTTAAGATTACAATTTATTTACATTTTAAAATAAAACAATGTTATATTAACAATTTCACCTTCTTGGGCTTCAGTTTATCAATATTTATATTTATCAACATAAAATCTATACATGATTATGAAATATATAAATTACACAAAGAAAACAAATGGCAAATAAATATTCTAAAATATAATGAAAGTTCCCCAGGAGTTGTGTCACTGGTGTTACTGCGTAACAAAAAAAACATATTTTTAAATAAAAGTCACACTTCCTTTCACCTGTTTTCTGAGGATCTATGAAGAAAAGCTCATGGTGAGTCCACTGTGTCTTTCAGTTCTCAGAGATTTCTTCATTTAGCTAATGATTTCATATGAAGCTTTTAGCTGAAGTTACTGGTATGACCAACTTTATTCTGATGTAATTGTGATAAAACAGAATACAAATGGATTATTTCCATATTTTTCCAGCCACTTAGTAAAATGCATTGTTTATTTAAAATGTCTCTGGTGCAACCTTTATTATGTGTAACACCAATGAGGATCATAACACCAGTGACTCCTATGGAGAGATAGGAAAGTATACGTTTCTGTAGAATGACCCAATTACCTTTAAATGCCTGTTTTAAGGTGCTTGTGTAAAAGGGGCTTCAAAGACGTGAATACAAACCCAGGTAACTGTATCTCTGAATACTCAGATCATCTCTGTTGAGGCTGTACTGCGAGTTGGAGGTGATGTTGAACACTTTGACTGTTCCGGTCCAGTAGTATGACCCAGGTGCTCCCATGACGACAAGCTCCTGGAACATCAATGGCATTTTTGAGAAAACATCATCCAGAAAACTGAAGCCATGGAAACGCGTCTAAAACACAAAGCGCCGCAGCGCTTGCTGAGGCTGGCTCTAGCGTTTTCACTGAGGTCTGCAGAAACAGAGCTCACAATTATGAGGGGAAAAAAGCAGAGCTTTCGGTGAGGCTCTGGTTAACCAGCTGCCACAAACTACGCTCTATTATCTGCTGCTAACCCGACCACGAGCTCAAACACCAGCTGTCACTTCCTGCTTTGATCCCTCAATGGATTTGCATAGTTTACTGCTTTAAAATGTTTTCATTGGTTCACAATTTTACATTTTTAACCACCACTTTTAGCAACATGAATATATTAAGGGGCCCTAATCATAGCATTCACTGCCCAGTCCATACAGTCCATGTACGAAAACTAAGCTGCCAAAACAGCCCGTTCTGAACTCATTTTTGTGACATCAGAAAAAACAACATACACCACGTTACAAATTATTATGCAAATTGTCATAAAGATTAATTTTTTTATTTCTCAATTAAACTCATGGATGGTATTGTGTCTCAGGGCTCTTTGGATCACTGAAATCAATCTCCTGAGATAATTAGTTTGCCAGGTGAGCCCAATTAAAGGAAAACTACTTAAGAAGGATGTTCCACATTATTAAGCAATCCACAGGTTTCAAGCAACATGTGAAAGAAAAAGGATCTCTCTGCTGCCGAAAAGCGTCAAATAGTGCAATGCCTTGGACAAGGTATGAAAACATTAGATATTTCACGAAAACTTAAGCGTGATTATCACACTGTGAAGAGATTTGTGGCTGATTCAGAGCACAGACGGGTTCGTGCAGATAAAGGCAGAATGAGTAAGGTTTCTGCCAGGCAAGATCATCGGATTAAGAGACCAGCTGCTAAAATGCTATTACAAACCAGCAAAGAGGTATTTGAAGCTGCTGGTGCCTCTGGAGTCCCGCGAACGTCAAGGTGTAGGATCCTTCAAAGGTTTGCTGTGGTGCATAAACCTACTATTTGGCCACCCCTAACCAGTGCTCACAAGCAGAAATGGTTGCAGTGGGCACAGACATACATGAAGACTAATTTCCAAACAGTCTTGTTTACTAATGAGTGTCGTGCAAAATCATCTTCATGCATGACAGTGCACCATCTTATGCTGCAAAGAATACCTCTGTCACTGGCTGCTATGCTTGAATGATCCTAGGAGCTATATAGTCTGGAGCAAAAGCTCCTGGTAGGGTCTCCCAAGGCAAACTTGTCCTAGGTGACAGGTCAGACAAAGTGTCATCCATAATCCAAGTGTGATCCATAAACAGGACTTTTGTACCCTGCCCGGATCAGGGTTACCGGGGCCCCACCCTGGAGCCAGGCCTGGGAGAGGGGCTCGCCAGCAAGCGTCTGGTGGTCGAGCATTTACTCATGGTGCCTGGCCGGGCCCAGCCCGAAGGAGTTACATGAGTCCCCCTCCCATCGACCCACCACCAATGGGAGGGGCAGTAGTAGGGGTTCGGTGCTTTGTGGATCGGGCAGTGTCCGAAGGCGTGGGCCTTGGCGTTCTGATCCTCGGTTGCTGAAACTGGCTTTTGGAACTTGGAATGTTACCTCACTGGCGGGGAAGGAGCCTGAGTTGGTGCGCAAGGTTGAGAGATACTGGCTAGAAATAGTCGGGCTCACCTCAACACACAGCTTGGGCTCTGGGTCTAATCTCTTTGAGAGAGGCTGGACTCTTTTCTTGAGTTGCCCATGGTGAGAGGCGGCAGACAGGTGTGGGCTTTGTCATAGCCTCTCGACTCGGCACCTGTATGTTGGGGTTTTCTCTGGTGGAGAGGGTAGCTTCCCTATGCCTTCGGGTTGGGGAACGGGTCCTGACTGTTGTCTGTGCTTATGCACCGAAGAGCAGTTCAGAGTACCCAGCCTTCTTAGAGTCCTTGGGAGGGGCGCTTGAAATTGCTTTTCCTGGAGACTCTATTGTCCTATTGGGGGACTTCAATGCTCACATGGGCAATGACAGTGAGACCTGGAGGGGTATGATTGGGAGGAATGGCCTCTCTGATCTGAGCCCGAGTGGTGTTCAGTTTTTGGACTTCTGTGCAAACCACAGTTCGTCCATCACGAACACCATGTTTGAACACAAGGATGTCCATAAGTGCACATGGCACCAGGACACCCTAGGCTGCAATTCAATGATTGGCTTTGTAGTCGTGTCATCGGACTTGCGGCCACGTGTTTTGGACACTCAGGTAAAGAGAGGAGCTGAGCTGTCAACTGATCACCACCTGGTGGTGAGTTGGATCAGGTGGTGGGGGAAGATGCGGGTCAGACCAGGCAAACCCAAACGTATAGTGAGGGTTTGCTGGGAACGTCTGGCAGAAGATCTTCAACTCACACCTCTGTAAGAACTTTGACCAGATATTGGGGGAGGTGTGGGACATGGACTCAGAATGGGCCATGTTCCGCTCGTCCATTGTTGAAGCGGCTGACTGTAGCTGTGGCTGCAAGGTAGTTGGTGCCTGTCGGGGCGGTAATCCTTGAACCCGGTGGTGGACACCCCAGGTGAGAGACGCTCTCAAGCTGAAGAAGGAGTCCTACTGGGCATGGTTGGCCTGTGGGACACCAGAGACAGCTGGCAGGTATCGATGGGCCAAGTGATCTGCGGCTTCAGTCGTCGCCAAGTCAAAACCTGGGTGTGGGAGGAGTTTGGTGAGGCCTTGGAAAGTGATTTGAAGTCGGCTTCGAAAAGATTCTGGCAAACCGTCAGGCAAATCAGAAAGGGAAAGCAGTGTGCCACTAGCACTGTATATAGTGGAGATGGTGTGCTGTTGACTTTGACTGAAGACATCATTGGAATACTTTGAGGACCTTCTCAATCCCACCAACACGTTCTCCAGTGAGGAGACAGAGTCTAGGGACACGGGAATAGGCTTGTCCATCACAGGCCGAAGTCGCTAAGGTAGTTAAAAAGCTCCTTGGTGGCAAGGCTCCAGGGGTGGATGAGATCCATCCAGAGTTCCTCAAAGCTCCAGATGTTGTGGGGCTGTCTTAGCTGACACAGCTTTTCAACATTGAGTGAACATCGGAGGCCAGTGCCCCTGGATTGGCAGACTGGGGTGATGGTGCCTCTTTTTAAAAAGGGGAACCGGAGGGTGTGTTCCAACTACAGGGGAATCACACTCCTCAGCCTCCCTGGTAAGGTCTATGCAGGGGTACTGGAGAAGAGAGTCTGGCTTATAGTCGAACCTCAGATTCAGGAGGAGCAGTGCTTTACCAACTCTTCACCCTCTCCAGGATTCTGGAGGGTTCATGGGAGTTTGCCCAACCGGTCCACATGTGCTTTGTGGATTTGGAGAAGGCATTCGACTGTGTTCCCCAGGGTATTCTGTGGGAGTTGCTTCGGGAGTACAGGGTACATGGCTCTTTGCTACGAGCCATTCAGGCCCTGTACAAACAAAGCAGGAGTTTGGATCGCATGGCCAGCAGTACGTCAGACTAGTTCCCAGTGAGAGTTGGACTCCGTCAGGGCTGCCCTTTGTCACCCATTCTATTCATAATTTTCATGGATAGAATTTCTAGGCGCAGTCAGGGGATGGAGGGTGTCAGGTTTGGTGACCTCAGGGTCACATCGCTGCTGTTTGTGGATGATGTGGTCCTATTGGGGACATCAGGCCGTGAACTTCAGCTTTCGCTGGATCGGTCTGCAGCCGAGTGTGAAGCGGCCGGGATGAGAATCAGTATCTCCAAATCCGAGGCCATGGTTCTCAGGCGGAAAAGGGTGGAGAGCCCTCTCTGGGTCGGGGATAAGCTCTTGCCTCAAGTGAAGGAGTTTAAGTATCTTGGGGTCTTGTTCATGAGTGATGGTAAAAAGGGAGCGGGAGATTGACAGGCGGATGGGGCTGGGTCAGCAGTGATGCGGGCTCTTTACCGGTCTGTTGTGGCAAAGAAAGAGCTGAGCCATAAGGCAAGGCTCTCGATTTACCAGTCGATCTATATTCCCACCCTCACCTATGGTCATGAGCTTTTTTATTCTTAGTACTTATTTGTTATTACTACAATTTGTAGTTATTTGTTATCCTTTAGCTACAAAGTTATTCTTAGAACTTATTTGTTATTAGTATAATTTGTAGTTATTTGTTATCCTTTAGCTACAAAGTTATTCTTAGTACTTATTGGTTATTAGTATAATTTGTAGTTATTATCCTTTAGCTACAAAGTTATTCTTAGAACTTATTTGTTATTAGTATCATTTGTAGTTATTTGTTATCCTTTAGCTACAAAGTTATTCTTAGTACTTATTGGTTATTAGTATAATTTATAGTTATTTGTTATCCTTTAGCTACACAGTTATTCTTAGCACTTATTGGCTATAAAATTAATTTGTAGTTATTTGTTATCTTTTAGCTACAAAGTTATTCTTAGAACTTATTTGTTATTAGTATAATTTGTAATTTATTATCCTTTAGCTACAAAGTTATTCTTAGCACTTATTGGCTATAAAATTAATTTGTAGTGATTTGTTATCCTTTAACTGCAAAGTTATTCTTAGTACTTATTGGTTATTAGTATAATTTGTAGCTATTTGTTATCCTTTAGTTACAAAGTTATTCTTTATTTATTTGTTATAAGTATAATTTGTAGTTAATTAAAATGTACCCGCGCATACACTGTGCAAAACAAAAAAATCAGGCATCTGAGCATAAAATTACTTTTAAAAGCCTTTTTAATTTAGTGTTTCCTTAGAAAATAACAGTAACATTACAATTAAAATTCATAATAATAATAATAATAATGCAGTATGTAGAGATTTTCTGTATGTTAATGCGTTCACTTAACCATTTCCAACTTTCATATCTACTACTTTTCTCAAAACAGTAAATTTAGATTTCTTTGTTAGATTTTACTGTGTTTGTATTCATTTTATGACCTTTTTATTTTATTTTGTTACGTTTCTACAGACTAAGTCACACTTACAGGCCAGATAAACAGGTTTTAACAACGTACTTTGGTGCCTGAGACTTGCACAGTGCAGGTTCTCCAAGGGTTCTTTAGTAAAGACAGTGGTTCTACATAGTACCATGAACACCTAAAGAAGCCTTTGCATGATTAAATGGTTCTTTGCATCATTACATGGTTCTTCAGATTGATGAAGAAAGTGCTGTGTATGGTTCTTCATAGCACTAAAAGGGGGTCTGTTATTGTTACGATCTCAAGCTTGTCTATAACATAAGACCCTTTTGGTCCTATATAGAACCCTTTTCAAAAAGGTTCTATATTGCTACAGCTTAATCATGCAAAAAACCATTTATGCATGCAAATGGCTCTTCAAGTGTTCATGGTTTTCATAGTATTTAAGAACCATCTTTGTTAATAATTGAAGAACCATTTTTGTTAATAATATATATAAATGTATAATTATATATATATATATATATATATATATATATATATATATATATATATATATATAGTTTTTTGAAAATCCCTGTTGTCCTTTACACTGTGTGTAAATTTCATGATGAATGGACCAAAAGAAATGACATAAAGTGACTTGGAAAAAATTCTGGTTGCACTGACTTACATTAAAGTTACAGTAGGTTTTTACCTTCTCCTGTAATGTTACCATTTTGGATAGGAGATCTATCTATCTATCTGTCTGTCTGTCTGTCTGTCTGTCTGTCTGTCTGTCTGTGTGTGTGTGTGTGTGTGTGTGTGTAGATATTTGTATGTATATATATGTGTGTTGCGCTCACTGATTTTACTTGTAAGCAATTTGGACCATTTGTACTGACGTACACAGCAGATGACATTTTTAAAATTAAGTTCAAATACATTTAAAATGATAAAAATCTTTTCTGACAGCACTGATATGTGATATTTTCTTTCACATGCTGATTACTGACGAGGATAACAATATAAAATGCACTTAAACAGTGAGTGGCCAAATATATCAGAGTTCATCTGAAGTCACAAATGGTTCTTCAATAAGCCTTTTCTATTTGTACTGAGAAGAAAACACCAAATGGCATCAGATGTGGAGGTCAGGCCAGCCAAACATGCAAAACAGCACCTCCAGCTGAGCCGCCAACTTCCAACTGCCTGAGCGACAGAGCTTTCCTGCAGGCCAACCATCTGGTTTAGATGCTTAAAGGTCTTGATGGTCACACAAGACGTTAGCGCGAGGCTGATCTCTGATTATAAGGCCCAGCACTGACCCATCTGTGGAACACCTGGAGAGAAGGCCCTGCTGGCCTGGAGCAATTCCGCTGCTATGGGTTAAGTTTTTCAGATTCCTCACTGAGAATGCTCCAGCAATCCATCTACAGGAGCTTTGATGGAACTTTCCTCATGCTCCAACGCTGGTTCTGCCAGATAATGCTGGACTGCATGGATTAAATGTTCTAAAATTCAAATATTTGTTATTTTTGTGGTATTTGTCCATTTCATTCTTCTGTTTAAAGTGCAGCCAGTACGTTTATGTGATAAACAGGGTTTGAGGAGCGCTGCCCACTGAGATGTTTGGAATCAGTCCGACAGAAGTGATGCCCAGAACCCAATTCATCAGCACTATCCTGAAAGCAATGCAGCAGCAAAGATGCGCTCTGTGGGGCAATGTTCTAGACGCAGAGTAAGAGCAGATATGGATTTTCACCTGAGGATCTCATTAAAATAGCTTTGTCCAAGGAGTGTTTTTATCTGCCTTCTAGAAAAATACTGCTTAATTTGTATTATTTTTGGAGGAATAGTTATACATTGGCACGAATATATTGAATATTTATTATGTATTTGAGCATCACAGGGATCTAAAATCATCTAAATTTTTTTCCTTTTGTGGTGTGGCTAAACAGCACCTCGAAAAACATCTGGGCAAAACACCATAAACATGCATAATTTTTAATTGATCATTGTACTGAACTGGGTCAGCTTCAGAGCTGAAACATATTTGGGACTTTGAACTGATCTTGGACTTTTTGACTCTAAATCTTAAACATGACTATTTTATTAATGTTAACGATGGAACGTTCAATTTTGTCACTATTAAAACAATCATAACTATCCATCCATCCATCCATTTTCTAAGCCGCTTCTCCCTCAGGGTCGCCGGGGGGTGGGGGCAGCCTCACTTCCTGCTCTAAAATAAAGGGGCATGGTTAAACAGGGTCCCCCTACAAATGTTAAATTTAAAAATTAAACTGATGATAAATCTAAATTGCTCTACTTTTAAATACATTAAAAATATTAAAAAAAAAAAAAATTTAAAAACACAAAAAAGGAAAGTAATATTTTCAGAAATATAAATTTGGGATTTGGGTTTGGGACAGACTCATTACTGTATATATTTAGCTTATTCCATATATTTAGCTTATTACTATCACTATTAATGTCTTAGGTTTAAATAGATCAGAAGAAAATCCTCATAAAAATCTAAGACCATTACTTTTAATGTAAGTCAATGGAACCAGAATTTCAAGTTATTTTTGGCCATGTCTTTAAGTCCATTCATCATGAAATGTACTTACGATTGTCATGATTGGCCCCTCCCAGTCCGGTCCATGTGTGTTTGTTTTGGTCCAGCCCCCTCATTTCATGACTCCACCCCTGACTGTCTCCACCTGTTTCCCACTTGTCCCTCGTGTACCCTGTGTATTGAAGCCCTGTGTTTGCCCCTTGTGTTTGCTGGTCTTTGTTGTTTGTTGGATGTATTGGTCTTTGTACTGTTGTTTGTACTGTTCTGCTTGTTTGATTCTGGTTACTGTCATGTCTGTCCCCCGATCAATCCATTTTGGCTACATGAACCTGGACTGTTTGGACTATGACCCTGGATTTGCCCATAATAAACGTTGCTTATCTCCGACAACAGTGATATATTGAAACTTGTTTGGCTGTCACTACATTACTAAAGGTACTCTTTACTACTTTATAGCACTCTGTGAAATTAAACAGGGATTTTACGACATCATGCGGTTTCCACACACACTCACACAGCTTGAGTTCATGCCTCCAGCTGCAGAGGAACATGTTTCAGAACAAAATGTTAACATCACTTGGGCCGTGTTCAGTCCAGCACATCAAATCTGATTTTTCAGTGTATTTACTTTGAGCAGGACACATTTTCTGCAGTCTGAACAACAAATAAGCCACAAATCTTACTCACATCACATTTGTAAGTGGTTTCGAATCTGATTTGAATCACATTTCTGTGCATGTGACAACCAAATGAGACAAGAGCAGAGCTGAGCTAAGCAAAAACAAAGCTATGCGAAAAATAGACTGGGGTCAGCACTCTAGACTATACTAATAAGAGTCCTTGAACAAGACTCCCAACACTACCTTCACCTACCTGTGTAAAATAATCCATTGTAAGTTGCTCTGGATAAGAGCGTCAAATGCTTTAGATGTAAATTGTGTGAATAGCTTTTTTTATTTTTTCCCCAGATGACAATTTGACCTTATTTCACCTTTTGCAGTAAAAAAGCACCATGACAATCAAAGACGACAACATTATTATTTTTTGTTTTTGGCATTGGGTGAAAAATAGATATACTTGTCCTCTGGACAGGATCTTACTTTCACACATCCAACAGGTACACAGCTGGAGCTTCACATTTAAACACTGGCACTTATAACAAACTGAATGCTCGTAGCAGCTGCTAAACAGTGATTGGTTGGCTGAGAAAAAAAGGCAGATCTGAGGACTGGCCAATCAGTCTGTACCTTGCAAATTCAGGAATGAAGAATTATCATGTTGATTGGCCATTATACAACAACATTTTACAACCTTAAAAAACCTTTTAAAAAGCAGCCTAATAAATATAGTATTCCCGTTATCTTGAGTCTACACCAGGGCCAAAAGATCAAGCATTTTCATACATATGTTTGTAACATGACAGACTGTTATATTCATAGTGCAAGAGCTGGAATTTTATCACACAAAATATTATCAACAACATTGTCTTAAACATTTTAAATGAGAAAATTTAACCTAATAACACAGAACTTGTGAAATGTATGTAGATGAGTTAGACCAATCATAAGCAACAAAAACATGTACTGCATATGTGGCATCATAACCATAATTAACAAAGTTTTCAAGACTCATTCCAGAAAAAAGATCTATTCTACTCTTCTTGGCCTGGATATGGATTTATAAAAATACCTGCATTTAAATTGCGATTGCAATATCGGTGAGAAAAATGACAATTAGATACTGTCCCCAAACCATTCAGCCCTGTCCAACACAGACTGACCACAGCCCTGTGCTAAACAAGGCTCATTAACACGCAATAAAAGATCTCACTCGGCTTCTCACGTGTTAATTTCCTTCCTAACTTTCATTTATACGAACCCAGCAGACTCTGGGATGGCAAACCAGGAGACACAATGATGGGCCTGAGGACAGAATGGAAAGATTGCAACACGCGAATAGCAGACAGTGCAAACAAGACGTATTACAAAATACAAAAAAAAAAAAAAAAAGTGCTGTGCAACACATGCACTGCCACTGACCTCAGTGAAAACACCCGCTATTCCAGCTTGGCACGAGCCATGTTCTTCCCCATACGTCTTCTTATGGTCTGCAAGAGGGAGAGCGAGGCAGAGTTTTAGATAAAGAGAAAAAGAGAGAGAGAGAGAGAGAGAGAGAGGAAAAAAACATCAGCAAACCACAAAATGACTTTGCTGTGTGCCTGAGCCAGCAGTTACTGGAGTTCTTCCTGCATTCCATATGGAGTTAGTCAAAGGCCCGGCTCCGTCCAAGAGGAATTTGGGGGCTGAGAGGCAGACTTGAACAACCTAGCAGCGCCACATTCAACAAAAACTCACACACTCGGGAGGGGGCTGCAGGGGGACGAGGGGGACGCAGTGCTCTCCGGTTTCAGAAAATATTGAGATTGGAACCCCGCAAAATGCGCTGTGCACACAGTTGACTCCCTGGAGTGGTGAAGAGAAACGGAAGGAAGAGAATGGCAGCCTGAGTGACCCGGGAGCCGAACTGCAAGTGAAAGGAATTCTCTTACGTTCTTTTTCCGAGCCGTTTCAAAAACGTCTCGTGATAAAAAAAATGAGGAACCCCTGCAGGAATGATAGAACGCAAAGCTGATGATAGGAAAAGCATGTGAAACATCTGTCGGGAGAACACCAGGTACAGCACAGGTGTGCTCTTACAGAGGAATTCCACAAATGTTTCAAAATTTCTGCACCATTAAATGGTTAAAGCAAAAGTGAAATAATAGAGCTGTTCACAGTGGTGGTGTTAGGAACCAGACGGCCCCCTCTAAAAGCTTCCTCACAGAAAGTTCCTACATGAAATGGTTATGAGGTTATGAATTCACTGCCTGATGACTGAGACTTTGGACCAAAATGAATTTTAAAAGTATGCTGGAGAGGTCCATGCTGAAACAAAAAAAAGAAAAGATTTTCAGATTTTCCCATCATCAACATCAAATATGAAAACTCAGGAGACTTGTGTAGGTTCACTGGTGGTTCTGGATGGTAAATAAAATGTCTATATTTGTGTTGTAGTCATGGTGACCCCTGGTTCCTATCACCACCACTGATATTTTTTGAAAAAATATTTTAAATTTGATGCCAGCAAAAAAGTTCCAAAAAAGTTGGGACGGGGAAACAAAAGGCTGGTAAAGTTGTGCAATGCTAAAAAGCATGTGCTGGTTGATTGGCAGCAGGTCAGTAACATGATTGGGTATAAAGAGCATCTCAGAAAGGTCTTTCAGAAGTAAAGATGAGGAGGGGTTCACTACTCTGTGAAAGACTGTACCATCAAATAGAGCAACAATTCAAGACAATTCAAGAAGAATGTTTCTTAACATAAAATAACAAAGAACTTCTGCTTTTCGTAGTCTACGGTACATAATATCATTAAAAGACTCAGAGAATCTGGAGAAATCTCTGTTTGTAAGGGACGAGGCCAAAAAACAGTATTTGCTGACAGTGATCTTTGGGTCCTCAGATGGCACAGCATTAAAAACAGACATGATTCTATAGTAGAAATCACTGCATGGGCAATTCATCACTGTATCCACAAATGCAAGTTAAAACTCTAAAACGCAAAGAAGAAACCAAATATTAACAGGATCCAGAAACACTGCCACCTTCTCTGGGCCTGAGCTCATTTAAAATGGACTGAGAGGAAGTGGAAAAGTATCCTGTGGTCTGACGAATCAACATTTGAATTCTTTGGAAATCATGAACACTGTGTCCTCCGGGCTAAAGACCACTCAGCTTGTTATCAGTGCACAGTTCAAAAGCCAGTATTCATGATGGTTTAGGGGGGCATTGCTGCACATGGTGATGTGCACATCTGTGAAGGCACCATTCATTCTGAATGATATAAACATGTTTTGGCAACATATGCTGCCATTCGGATGACGCCTTTTTCAGGGAGGGCCTTGTTTATTTCAGCAAGACAGTATCAAACCACATTCGGCATGTATTACAGCAGAACTGCTCCGTATTAAAAGAGTCCGGGTGCTAAACTGACCTGCCTGCAGTCCAGACCGGTCACTGCTGAAAACATTGGGCACAATATGACCCTGAACTGATGATAAGCTGAAATCCTGAATCAAACAAGAACAGAAAACATTTCACTTTCAGAACTACAGTAGCGTCTCCTCAGTTCCCAAATGCTTACAGAGTGCTGTTAAAGAAGCGGTGATAAAACACAGCGGTAAACAGGCCCCCTGTCCCAACATGTTGCTGGCATCAAATTCAAAATGAGCAAATATTTTTCAAAAAACAATAAAATTTCTCAGTTTCAGTATTTGCCATGTTGTCTTTGTAGTGTTTTCCTTTAAATATATGGTTTACATGATTTGCAGACCATCCATCCATCCATTTTCTAAGCCGCTTCTCCGTCAGTGTCGCGGGGGGTGCTGGAGCCTATCCCAGCAGTCTTCGGGCGGAAGGCAGGATACACCCTGGACAGGTCGCCAGTCCATCGCAGGGCAGACACACAGACACAGACATTCACTCACACACCCACACCTAGGGGCAATTTAGCACGTCCAATTGGCCTGACTGCATGTCTTTGGACTGTGGGAGGAAACCGGAGAACCCGGAGGAAACCCACACAGACACGGGGAGAACATGCAAACTCCACACAGAGAGGACCCTGGTCACCCGGCCGGGGAATCAAACCCAGGCCCTCCTTGCTGTGAGGTGACAGCGCTACCCACCACACCACCGTGCCGCCCTTGCAGACCATTGCATCCTATTTATATGTACATTCTGCACAGCATCCCAACTTTTTTGGAAATGATTTTGCACATTGGTAAATATTTTTTTCATTTTTTTTCATAGATTTGTATCCCCACCTGTTGGAACACAGTGTCATTAACAGTTAGAAAGAAGATGTTTTAAAAGCAGGGCTGAAATCATTACATGTTGGAGATGAGGGAACAACAGGTGAGGTGAATAAAATTATTGAAAACAGGTAAAAATGTCTCGAAATAAGATAGATAATCTTACAAGAGCACAACTGTCTCAAAATGGGGCTTCTTATATAGACTAACTAGATTTAAGATGATTACACTTGAGAAGATAAAATTTTTTGCAGTGTATATCAGCCATAATTTCCAGGACGTACATTGTGTCTCAAAAGAACAAGATTAACCTACAGATCCAAGTTTCCTGGAGCTTGAAGGAATCCAAAAAACCTTTTGCCACTTCGTTTTAAGACTGTAGGGCACCTTTAATTTCACACACACACAGCTGAATATTTCTGGTTGCACATTAAAGGCTGTAACAGTGAACAGGACTAACTACAAAGTTATCATGCTGTGGTTTGGTCTGGTCAGCACTCCACAGTTATAAAGATGCTGTCATGTGCAACATCATGAAAACACTATTCGGCAAAGTGCTCACCACCATCAACCTGTCACAGTGTAAATGTTTTTCCTCCTGAATTTTTAGAGAGTGAACTGAGCTCCCATTGTATCCCTTGGCTAACCGCACCAAGTGTCAAATATTTCATCCGAGTGCATAAACACAGAGCATGTCCTCCGAACTCCCAGGTGTCATGTCTGGACAGAACGGCTCATATTCGTCTAGCAAATTTCAGGAGGGAAACTTCAGGCTTGGGTGACGTTAGTCTCACTAGGTCAGACGTTACAAGAACAACCACATGGAATTCTGGGCTAAATGTGGGGGAATGTAGGTGTATTAGAGTCAGAATAGACTGTTCTAAACTAATCCAACACCTTGTGAAGGTGGAGCTCACAGTAGGGGGTGCTTTCACTCACCCTGTATCGACACTGTCCATTTTATTAGACACACCCCTCATACAAATGCACTTTACAGGTATGTAATTACTGACCGTAGCCCATCTGTTGCTGAATAACTTATCAGCCGCCCTCTAACATGACTAAGTGGAAAGAGACCACCGTGAGACCACCACAGACCTGGTACTATTCAGGTGTTACTGAGTCAGCAGTGGCACTGATAGTGTTTAGTGATCTAGAACAAGTGAACCAAGACAATCAGCATTTGTGGCATTTTTAAACCGCAGTGTCACATCTCAATGCTTAAAAAAGATGGTTCTTCAAGGGTTCCACAGTAATAAAAATGGTTCTATAGAGAACCATGAACACTCAAAGAACCCTTTGCATGATTAAAGGGTTCTTTGCATGGTAAAATGTTTTTCCCGATTGATGGAGAGTGTGTTCAAAAGGTGTTCCATGTACACCACAAGTTTTTCTATTGTTGTGATGACAAGCTTGTTACAATGGAAGAACCCTGTTGGGTTCTATATAGAACCCTTTTTAAAAAGTTTATATAGAGCACGATTGAAGGGTTCTTTGCATGGTAAAATGGTTCTTTAGATTGATAGAGAGTGTGCTGTTTATGGTTCTGTACAGAAGCTTTTTGAAAAGGGTTCTTCTATCGTTACGTTGAAGCTACGTACAAGCTCATTACAACAGAAGAACCATTTCGGGTGCTCTACAGAAAGGTTCTACATAGCACCATCTACAGCACTCTCCATCAATCTGAAGAACCATTACACCATGTAAAGAACCATTTAATCATGAAAAGGGTGCTCTATAGAACCTTTTGAAGAAGCAGCATTTTAAGACTGTACAAAACAGCTAATCAATAACAATAAGTATTATTATAATAATCACAAGTATTATTATTAGTATTAGAAGTATAGTGTTTTATGAATACTGTTAAATTACAACAAGTAAACTTATTTGACAGGATTATTCGGGACTCTTATTATGATAGCATTATTGTTCTGCTGAAGTGACTAAAGTTATTGTGAGTGGAGTTTGAGATGGTATATCTGCGTTTAGGTGGATTCGTTTAATAAATCCAATCATTTCTTAATTGCTCTGCTCTGAATCTCCTGCTGAGTCCTGAATGAACCCACGCAGACAGGTTTAACTGACTATCACTCTAAATTAGAATAACAGCTGAGTCAGTTGTAGCTGAATTACAGTCAGCGTTTAGCGTTCATGCTGTGTCCGGTTTGAGTTTGAATGGTTCCTCTTGTGTCCGGTGCTCTGTGTCTGCTTTAACACTGTGATTGTCACTCTGAGCTGATTTTATAGAGCTTATGCTGGTGAACCAGACACAGCGTCTGCTGGTGAAATATTTCACAGCTGAACAGTGATAAAATGATTAGCAGGATGGATTATGGGATAAATTGTAGATAGGAATCTGGGGGATATGAATTTATCTGGTGAAAAAAGTGGCCAGAGCCCTGTGATGGACTGGCGACCTGTCCAGGGTGTATCCTGCCTTCCGCCCGAAGACTGCTGGGATAGGCTCCAGCACCCCCCCGCGACCCTGACGGAGAAGCGGCTTAGAAAATGGATGGATGGATGGAAAAGTGGCCAGAATTCTTAATAAAGTGCACAGAATTTAAAAACACCTACAGTTCAGAGAAATATCCACAACCAGAATACTATCTGGTCTTTAGTGGTCGTATGTTGGTCCTTTCCCATTGATGGATGATTTTACAAAAATGACCTTAAATGGTCATTGAGTGTGCGTACCTAATAAACTGTAAACACCAGTGACTCCCCAACACCCCAAACAACGAACCCCCCCGAGAAGGGGTGCAGAAACTGCAACTACGCCCTCATTAAAGCAGCCAAGTCTCAGCATTCACACTCACTCCTCCTCTTATTGGCTACAAGTGGAACGTGATGTCCGTTCTGGTGAAAGACAGAGTGACAGCTCCCATAAACGTTCAACATCGCTGTCATGATGACAGGGTTCATCAGAGCACAGCACTTTCTAAACTTCCTCCACAGCTCTAAGTGGGACACAATAAGCTTTCAATTAGGGACCACTGGATGGGTTCCAAGTGAGACTGGGGGACCGAAGTGGTCCATCTAAACATGGTCTTACAGTCGGCCGTTTGATCCTCGGAGTAACTTCTCACATGCAGAACCAGTGATGGGGGAAGGTGTGTTAAGTTGGGGGTGGTAAAATTTTAAGCAGTGTGTATGTGAAATGTTAAACATCAATGCAATCTAACCACTACCAACCTCATCTCCTTCTTGCCCTCCTTCCCTTCTCTACCCAGCTATTACCCTTTGGCCTCCTTTAAGGCCTGACTATGTTTGTTCTATGTACCATATTATTTGTAAGTCGCTTTGGATAAAAGTGTCTGCTAAATGTAATGTAAAAGATGTAATGTAAAAAACATTGTATATGTGAAGTGACCGATAATGTCATGCTAAATGATTTTCCTTATTTTCATTTTATTTTTATTATATTGCGTTATTATTACATTTTTCATATTATTATTATTATTATTTTAGTTAACATTTAATATGTTGTTATACAACAGTTCGTTCCAGCCACAGAAGCCGATTGGTTGAGAGGCGTTCTAACTGTGCTGTTATTTCACCATAGCATCCCAGCTTTTTCAGAAACACTATCACTCCGAGACGGCGTTGCTAAGCAACGACTTTGACAGCTGTAGGAGACGCTCAAGCCATTTGAACGTTTTTACATCTTACATTGCTAAATGTAAGAAAATGGACACCTTTAAGATCACATTTGACCGACAGCCGATTTGGTCAGATTCTGAAGATGAGACAACACTAAATTCCCAAACTGTCGTCACCACTGAGCAGCTTTTCAGTTGGCAGCTGTGACAGAAGTACAGCTAAGCAACCTGGAATCAGCCAGAAATTAACCCAATACCATTTGCCAAACAAAAAGATGCTTAATTAAAATATCATTAACTAAGTGTTTTATTTATTTCACACCTGTTTGATCTGCTATTTATTATGTTATTATACTGTTACAATTTCAACAGCGCTTTGTTTTTTTTTTATTATTAAATTTGCTATTTTACTTTATTTAAATGAACTTTTTAAGCATTTTATGTTTTTACAGTCTTGGCTCAGCTTCAGTGTAAATGAGGGACTCAATCAATGTACTCTGAGTTTAAATAAAGGTTTGTTGACTGACTGACTATTTTTGCCAATGTACATCAGACAGAATGTGCCATACAGAGCGATAATAAAGCAAGAGATGACAGTATATACAAAAGTGTCACAGAAATAGTTGATAAAACAGGTTGTTGGGATAAATGTGGACATTTGCAACAAATATTTGCATGGTATGAACTTTTAACATCTACAGTTCTGCACAGGGTCGCAGTAAGTGGGGGTGCTGAGGGGGCTGCAGTCTTCCCTGATTTCAAGACTGCAACTGTTAATAATTACAACAAAATGCTCTGCACTTCATAACATTTTGAGTGTAGTAAAGATAATCAGATCCAAAATGATGCGCATGCGTAGAGAACTGCTTAGAGTAAACGTTACCATGACAACCAGTATCACGTGAGTCCAGTCAGAGTGAGATGAGCAGCAGTGAGCAGAGCTTGTGTTTTTAACTGCTTTAAAATGACATCAGACTCAGGAAAACATCCTTCACATGAAGGCCGAGAAGAAGACATTGTGTTCTGAGACACATAAGCTGGGTGTCCGTCCCACCACCGTCTTTTAAAGATCAGAGCATAAAGATCGTCTCCTCTGCAGAACAGTTTCTGCTCCACTATATTGAGCAGTATAAACTCTCACTATGACGCGACACACATGCAGAACGGACTTAAACTTTCCGAAAGGGAATGTCGTATACAGTCGTTTACATGGATAATATTCGTCTTTTTAATGGATTATTTACAGGATTACCCAGCTCGTTCAGTCTGATAGAAACTGTATTCTGAATGGCCTCAATCGGATTGAGGTGTTTACATGGATGTTTCTGATTCAGCTATTAGTCGGATTATTACTGGATTATTAGGCAGCATGTAAACATGGCTAATGTCACTTAGCCCAACGATCAAGCATAAAACAGAAAATTTGGCTTTTTTTTCTAGATGGCTATGGCATGTGCTCGCCCCCCGGGCTCTCGTGGCCGTCATCGTTGGGGCCCGAACACTCAGTGACGACGCCGAAGAGAGAGCTGCGAGTGTGGAGGAAGCGGAGCGCTAAGCCCAAGCTCTCCTGACAGACAAGAGTGACAGTGGGAGGAGGACGACGAGGACGCTGGTGCCAGCTACGAGAGACACCAGAAGAAGGAACGAGTCCTGAGCTCTGCCGCCCAGGCCCCGCCCCCGTTACACAGCTGAGCTGCCAGTTGGGGGCAATAATGAGGAGGCGGAGCGATGAGCTCTCATTCCCTCTCGGCTCGAGAGCTCACGCTGCCCTTAATGAGAGCCAGCTGATGTTGATCTGGCTGGCAGCGCGAGCACCTTTAAAAAGATCTGATAGGGAAGAGAGAGAGAGAGAGGGACAAGCAGCATGCGGTGCTACAGTGGCATTGTACTCTGGGCCTAGTGATGCGTAATATCAAAAGGAGAGTCATAAGTTTTGTCTTCAAAAAACGGCCTCACGCATGAGTGAGCAACGCCAACAAAACCGGAATGCTATTATTAGAATCAGTAAAACTGTTAACATGAGCTGCAGAGCATAATGTGGTAGATGTACCATTTCTGACGCATCGCGTCACTCTGCCACTTCAACTCATAATGGATCAGCAGAAAATCATGCATGGAGAGAAGAAAAGGAGGATCTTTACACCCAAACAAATCAGTTATTTCCACATACAGTGGGGTCCAAAAGGCTGAGAGCACACTGAAAATCTGTGACTGACTTTTCTTATTCAAACAATAGAAAGTTTTGTTAAAAATCAAAGTTTAACGTAAAAAAATCTAAATAAGCAAAGGAAAGTTATAAAAAATAAAATAAAGAAGAAATCTTGATGATTCTGCACTATTCCTGGGTGACTATTGAAATTCAGACCTTGCCTTGAACATGGCGGTGGTAGTATGAGGGAAGACTGATTTTTGGGGGAGGCCTCTGAGAATCTGGGCTGGACTTCTGTGCAGCTTCTGCCTGTAGCTAGAAGGCCAGACCCCCTCATAGCTGTAGTTGGGCTGATGCAGGACTGAGAAACGGAGAGGAGATGATGTGGCAGAGGGGATTATGAACACTTTGTCACAGGAACAGAAGGTGACGTGAATTTATAGGGCGTTAGATCGGAAGAAGTAGGGGTTTCAGCCACGTTCCTCCCACCAAACCTTAGTTCTTACAACTACATTAAACCTTTTGGTACAAAAAGGTCAAATAGTCTCATCTCTCAGACGCCTCTCAGGAGAATCTCATCTGCTGATCAGAGGCTTTGGCACAAACTCGAGGACTCAAATGACAGCACACTGTCAATAAAGTCAAAGGGGACACACCACCAAATTCTAAGAAACCCTGAAATTCTACTATTAAGATGTAATTTAGATTCATATCATTATCCTTACATTTAACTTGTCATTCAAAACGTTCTGTTAAATTATAAAGGAATGTGTTTTCACTAGTGGTCTCAGACTTTTGGACCCCACTGTGTGTAAGGGAAAAATGAGGATTATCTTGTGTCTTAGATGATTTGTAATAATAATAATAAAAAAAACACAATACACTAATGTTACAAATAAAATAAATGCCTTATGTTTATATTTTTTCCACACACAAGTGATGTGATGCTGCTCTTGAACATTTGCTTACTGTTAAGACTATAATAATAATATTAAGAAATGAATTGGGGAAAATCTTGAAATACCCTCGTAGCACGGAATGAGCGCGCGCGTCCTGCCCTGTAACGTGGGAGGGATCACGGAGCAGTACCCGTGGGGGAGGATTTGCTCCGACTCATAGTAGACATTTTTCCAGCGGTGTGCACAGGCCTACGGACAAGAGAGAGAGAGAGAGAGAGAGAGAGAGAGAGAGAGAGAGTGAAAGAGAGAGAAAGAGATTATTCACAACAAATATAGCAGCAGAGCACAAACGTTACATTACATTATCTTTAAGACACAGAGTTAACTGCATCTTCTGAAGTGGCTCGAAAAAACAGACAGAAGGAGCTGAAAGACAAAGCGGCTCCTTCTCTCTGTCCCAGCGCCAGCTAAATTAACTTCTCAGACGAGGAAGCGCAGCCAAGTCTGGCTATGACTGCGAATCTAATATATTCAGTGAGGGTGGGTTTATTTGGGGGGAGGCTGTGGTTTCAGTGGTTTTAAGTGACCAACATCTTCATTCTATCGTCTGATGTCTCACCGACAACAAAGCTCCTCAGGACATTGAACTCAGAGAGCAGGAACACAGAGCGCGCAGAGTTTGTGCAGGACAGAGACGCAAAAGCATTTCAGCAGTAGCCTCGTGACAAACGGAGCAACAAAAAGAGGCCACAATGAAACAAAAGAAGAGGAAGAAATGATGAGAAAATAATTTAAATAGAGCATGTAAACACTTTAAAAAGCCCATATTTGAAAACTAGGCTTCCTGTTTTGAACTCATTGTTTTTGTGATGTCATGAAAACAAATGTAGTCCTAAAGGCACATTATACAATAGTCAGTTCCGGCCACTTGAGCTGATTGGTTGAGAGGCGTTCTAACTGTGCTGTTATTTCACCATAACATCACAGGCTTTTCAAAAACACTATCATTCCACTGAGACGCCGTTGCTAAGCAACAATTTTGGCAGCTGTAGGAGCACTCAAACCATTTAAACATTTTTAGATCTTACTTTGCTACAAGTAGAAAACGGACACTTTTAAGATCATGATTGACAGACAGCCGATTTGGTCCGACTCTGAAAACAAAATGACACTAAGTTCCCAAACTGTCATCACCACTGAGCTGCTATAGTTCCTTATCGAGCAGCTTGTTGCTACGTCAGAGTAACGAGCTCCCCCCACTCGCTGCGTAGCCGGCAGTTCGTTCTCCAGCTCCTTACACTAAATTCCCAAACTGTCGTCACCACTGAGCAGCTTTTCAGTCGGCAGCTGTGATAGAAGAACCATTCACCAAACTAAATGGGCTGTAAGCTGCTTTACAGACTGGCTGGAACAAAACAACATTAATATTGATCTGGAAAAAAAACGACAAAACTCAGCTGAACTGGATATTATAGCAGCTTTATGGCTCAGTCTGATTTGGTCAGACTCTGAAGATCAGACGACACGTTTGGTGAATGGTATTGAGTTCATTTCTGGCTGATTCCAGGTTGTTTAGCTGTTCTTCAGTCACAGCTGCCGACTGAAAAGCTGCTCAGTGGTGACGACAGTTTGGGAATTTAGTGTAAGGAGCTGGAGAACGAACTGCCGGCTACGCAGCGAGTGGGGGGAGCTCGTTACTCTGACGTAGCAACAAGCTGCTCGATAAGGAACTATAATTTGGAGGAAGTAACTGAACATTAAAACATAATAAATGCCACGTTCACGGCCCAGTTTATTAATTTCTTACTTTATTTATTTAACTGTTGTATTAAAGCAATAGAACACTCGAGGAGTGTGTTATTGCTAATAACAACCATGGTGTTGTTTCATGATAACACACTCCCTCTGTGTTCTATTGCTTAAGTAACCAAATCAGTCTAATTCTGAGGGATAAAGTGAGTTTGGAAAATGGTTATGTAGTAATGAACTACGGCTGTTTTTGGTCCTTAAAACCATGAATACTCTTTGGTTTTTTTTTTAAGTAAGAGTTTAAACATAGCATGTAAACAACTGTAAAGCATATTTTTGGAAACTACGCTGCCTGTTTTTAACTCAACGTTTCTGTGATGTCACAAAAACAAATTCATTTACATATATCCACCTATTCTGCCTACAGCAGTTCAGTTTAGCCCTGCCCACTCACATTCAAGCTTTACGGATTGTTTCAGCCCATGCTATTTTTGAATGAGGCCTAGCCAATCAGAACAGAGCTCAATTACTCAGTCCTAAAGCCACAGTAACAAAACCAGCCTGTTTATTCAGTGAGGTTTAAAAATAGTCGAAATAGAAGAAATTAACTAAAACTGTTTTTGGTACTTAAAAATGTATAAGAATACAAGAAAAGTGTAGGATATGGATCCTGCTTTCTGCCCAATGACAGCTGGGACAGGCTCCAGCACATCCCCCCCCCCCTTGTGTGTGTGTGTAGGACATGGGCCCTTTAAAAATAAAGCCTCGTATAAAGTCACCACTTCGGGGAAATGAGGTTCTACTGCAACAGCAATGATCTGTTCCAGTACTGGATAGTGAGTAAGCAAGTACAGTGGAGTCCAAAAGTCTGAGAACACACTGAAAATATGCCATTTTTTAACCAGGAGATGAACTATAGTAAGATTTAGACTTTAGAAATGTTTAAAAAAAAAGAAATGTTATGGAATTATGATCAAAACAGAGTGTTATGTGTGCCTGAGGCTGTCAGGTTGATCAGTGATCATTAGCTGTCAAAGAAAAGTCAATGTTTTTATTTAATAGGTGTTGCTTTATGGAAAATTTTATGGAGTCCGAGTCCCCATGAGCTTCGCAGGTGTTTCAAATCTGATTGGAATCACGTTTCAAACCACCTTCAAACGTGGTTTAGATTTGATTTAGAAAATTGTGATTTTGTGTTTTTTTGCTGTTTAGTCTATAAAAATCAAATGGGATACAATCTGGACATGGACTTAGAAGTGCATCACAGCTAACTGTATTTTATTTATTTACCTTATTCATGAAGATATATATGCCCAGTTATGAGCTGCACTTCAGGGACAAATAAAGTTTATTCAGTTCAATTTATTCAACTAAAACAAGACCAAATGTTGAAGATGCTGGACTTTTTCTGAGTCACTATTCAAACGTAAGCAAATTTGTGAGAGAGAAAAAGAGAGATACAGAGAAGCAGAAAGAGCGAGGGAAAGAGTGAGACATATAGAGGGAGAGAGTGAGACAGAGAGAATTATAGCGAGAAAGAGAGAGAGGAAGAGAGGAAGAGAGGGAGAGCGGGAGCGAGAGAGAGACAGAGAGAAAGAGAGAGCGAGACGGAGAGAGAAAGAAAGAGAGAGGGAAAGAGTGAGACAGAGAGAGAGGGAGGAGAGGGGAGAGAGACAGACAGAGAGGGAGAGAGAGAGAGAAAGGGAAAGAGAAAGAGGGGGAGAGGGGGAGAGAGAGAGCGAGAGAGAGAGAGAGAGAGAGAGAGAGAGAGAGAGAGAGAGAGAGAGAAGACGACAAATCAACAGGTTTCTCTCATTTTTATTAGCCAGCATTTCCCCAAATCACCTCCCACAGAGCTGGCATTTGACTCCAACCCCCCCGCCTACACCCACCCCTCTGTTTTCCTCATTAATACAGTCCGCTGACATGAGTCTACCTTCCACTTCCTACTCTTGTGTTTCAAATAAACATTCCTGTGCAGTGTGAGTAAATAAGAGGCTGCAGTGCTGCAGGAATACAGATGCACTGCTGCGAATCCGTGAGATCAGATTCTTTCAGGGAGAGTTCAGCTTCCTCTGGGCCAACAAACCAATACTGCAATTATTATTACTTTTTTGCAATTATTATTATTTGAATATTATTATTTCATTTCATATGATAGGCAGAGACACCAATCACGAATTTAAATGCAAAAGTATGACTTAATATTGTTGAATGTTGATAAACTGCAGCAACAAACAGGCTACACTCAGTACCTGCAAGTGTGCTAGTACAGTAGGTGTTTCCGATAAAATGGCCAGTGAGTGTAGGTACAATTTAGAAGGGGTCTGGGTGTGGGGGGTGTTCAATTTATTTTCTAATTGTCATGAGTTTTTTCTTCAAAATAGTATGACTTTTGTTCTCTAAATATTCTGACTTTTTATTGAAATATTAAAATGGGGTTATTACCACGGCAACCCATGCAAATAGACTGGTGATCTCTGGACACTCAAATCAGATCTGATCACCTGCAAATAACTACGATGGTGTTTTAGGGCCACTGTTTATAAAAACAGAAATAGTAGATGTAATATTTTGTAATTTTTTAATAATCATAATATTTAGAGAAAAAAGCCATAAAGTATGATATTTCGAGCATAAAGTCGTAATATTTTGGGAAAAAAGTTTTAATATTTCAAGAAATTATTTCAAGTAATATTTCGAGAACAAAAGTCATAACATTCCGAGAAAAAAAGTTATAGTTTTTTGAGAAAAAAAGTCACATTTTGAGAAAGAATTTTGTAATATTTAGAAAATAAAGTCATAATATTTCAAGAAAAAATTCATATTTTAAGAAAAAAGTCAATATTTTGAGAAAAATGGCATAAAAAGGTGTTAATATTTCAATAAAAAGTTGTAATATTTAGAGAACAAAAGTAATACTATTTTGAGGAAAAAAGTCATGACAATTAGAAAAAAAATGTTATATTTTCGAAGTCTATTATTTTTATTGTTATGAACAGTGATCCTCACATGCCATGCAAATAACAGAGCAGACAGTCGACTTAAAAGATCTGATCTGAGGAACAAATCAGTCTGAATACTGAACACACTCTCTGTGAGGGGCCCATCTCAGGGTGCTGGAAATCAATCAATCAATCAATCAATCAATCAACCTGTATTTAACCTTGGAGAACATTGAGGGTGACTCGTTTACCATGCTGCTGAGATGATGCAGAAAAAGGAGCTGATTATGTGTAAAAACACATGTAAGGATAAAAAACAATAATAATGGAAATACTAATAATAAATAAGTGTAACAAAAATATAGAAGTTAATCAAATTAAAAGATCATAAACAAACGGAGAATGAGATCAAAGAAAGAAACTCAAATGATTAAATTGACTGAAGAAACACTAAAATAATCATAATTAAACCAGGATTAAGAATGTACATAATAATAAATAAGCAAATAAGTGAAAAATAAAATAAGTAAAATAATGAAAACAAGACAATAATAGTGGAAATTAAGTCAAACAGTTGCAGAGAGAAGTTTAGAGGTTAAAATTGACTGAGTGGCCCAGCGAGCCAGCTGTGACTCAAGCAGAACTGTGATCCAGCGCTGTTATCTCATAGACTGATTGAAGTCTTGAGCCACAGAAACACTACATGACTCTCACCATCATCAGTCCTGTAATTGGGAATCTTGGAGTGGTTGTGGTTTGAACACTACACGACTGATCAGCATCTTGGAGTCACACATTTCCAGATCTGTCGCCAGGAGGCTTCTCAGATGGGTCTGCCTGCTCTCCCAGCTACGGTTTGTCACTAAAGCACATGCATGAAGTGACATGAGGAGGCGACACCATGTGCGAGACAGGAATGGGGAATGGAGCGAGTGATGCGAGTTGTTTGTGCTGATCTGCAGTGAAAAGACGAGGAAAATGAGAACAATGTGGCTGAGAGAAGTTCAGTTGTAGCTGTGCTGCTGTTGTACAGCTCCTCCCATGGGCGCTCCCTTACCCTGTGTCTTGCGCCATCGCTGGCTGTAGCTCAGTGCTGCACTGCCAGTCACAACTGGGTCACGCCACTGTTCACACAGCAGGACTTGGACTCGAGAGCTGATGTGAGAGCCCTGAGAGCTTTTCTCCAATCCAACCTCCAAAAACTGTCAGCGAGTGTAAAATCAGGGCTAATATCATGTAGTATGAATACGGCATTACAGGTGATCTTCCTCGCTCAGAATGCTGAAAAAAGAACGAGTAATTCTACCTATTTCATTTATAATTTTATTGTTTTTCAGTCTTAAGCGCTCTGTCTTTATGGCTACGTTCACATTACCAGGTGGAAGTGGCACTAACCTGATTTTTTTGCCCAAATGTGATCTGATTTTTCAGGCCTGTGTGGACACAAATCTGATCTTTTCCAATCCGTCCTAAGCCACTTTCAAATGTGGTCCTAGATCGGATACGTATTCATGCCGATTCATGGCCATGTGACCTATATGTTTTTTTTCCACTGTGCCATCATTCAGCGTTACCATGGCAGCAGCATCAAACAGATGTTAAAGCCTGTAAATGGTGGAAAAGCAGCTCGCCTCACCTTTTTCTCCTTCATCTGGCTCAAATAATGAAGCTGAGAGCTGATCAGAGTTAATGATCTTCTCAGCGAAGGTCGTTCTGCTTGTTCGTTCGTGCTGATAATGCAGTGATTCAGTCACGTGACATTACTGAGTAGGATGAGCTCATGAGGATGATTTCAGGATGATGGTTCATCACATTAATGACCGATTTGAGTCACTTACATAAATGAGTCTGAACCGTCCTGTCAGAGATCAGATTTGAGCAATGAGGCTCGAAATGTTAACATAGCTTATATTTCATTCTCATGGTCTTTTTGGTTTAACTATGTGATGCACACTGGACTGCCTTTGTGTGGAAACTGTGCTATATAAATAAACCTGCCTTCTCATGCTCCCAGAATGAGGTCTCCTCATAATAAAAATTGTTGGTTTTGAATTACAGAAACTAGTCAAAATTGAATGGAATATATTCTGAACTGCTGGAGTTTTACTTCACTCCGCTGTAACAAAAGCTCCTCTAATTGCTGCAGCTGATCCCCAAAACCGATTTGTTCCCCAAATCAGATCTTTTGAGTCGACTGTCCGCTCTGTTACTTGTGACTTCTGCTTTTCTTTTGTTTTGGCCCACCTAGGAAAATAGGCAGATAGACTATCTACATGTGTTGCCATGGTAATGACATAGGCGTCGGTAACTGCGTGGCTATGCTGGTGATGCGGATTTGAAACGCAGACGCAGGAGAGATGGAGGAGCATCATCTCCCCTCCACACTCTTCCGAACTCTCATCATCTTCATGAATCTCTGGAGTTCCTCTGTAATCCCAGCACTTCATCACTCTAGATTCCACACCGTCACTGTTTGTCGTGTTGTGAATGACAGAAAAGATGCTTTGAAATCCAATCTGAACATCCAGAGCATTCAGAACGTCCAGACTGAGACACATCGCATGAGTCGCATTTCAAACCACCTCCAAAAGAGTTCATGTGTTTTTTGCTGTTCAGACTATCAAAAATCAATCTGGACTCAATCTGGATATGATAAAAATCATATGTGGACTGGCAGTCTGAACACAGCCTTAGAGCCCCTTCTGTAGCTCAGATGGGGAATAATAAGAGGGTAAACTAAAGCAGTGCTGTGAAGAGTGAAGGTGAACAGACCGAAGTAATCAGAACATCTGTTCAGTTCACCTGACTCTTCCCCAGATGCAATGGTGCTGGAGAGATGCTCTCCCTCTATTTGTTTTAATGAACACAATATAATTCCAAAAATGTGTTGTAGCGTTTATGGCTATTAAAGAAGAATTGTGCTTTATTAAATGCTGTAGTTGGCCACAGCCACAATGTACAAGAAGAGAGTTTTGCCTAACAGTTCGCTCTAAGGCCTGATTCACACCTACTGCGTCTGCATGAGCAATGTGGGAAGTCAGGCTTTTCATTTCGCTGCCCACGCTAACTGGTCAGGCTGCGTGTGAGTGCCCCAGACACCGCAGAAAATTAAAGAGAATTAAACTGTGTACAAACTTAGTGATATTTTAAAAAATAAACATAAACAGATTTTCCCAGTTGGTCTACCAGGCTTGAAACTTTTCCTAATCACAAGTCAGAATTCTGTCGAGGATAAACAAACATACGGTGCCTGCTCAGAAATTGCTGTTTTTTTGAGCAGAGTGACTGATGTGACCATCTATACGTCTGGAACAAGGAATGTCTGTTTAACTTTTTCGCTGCTCCGCTCCACAACACAAATGCTGTATGTACAGTAGGCCAGCACCTTTCAGCTGTAGCGCTCACACTGATGCGTTGCTCACGCCATATGGTAGCAGTGTGTGTGCAAATAAGGCCTAAGCCTTGCTACCTCTCGGTTCCTCTGCTTTTAATGACTGACTGACTAGCACTCCCTAATCTAACACAATCAGCAGGACAGCCCTGTTTTCACCATAGTTCTTATAGGAAAACCAAGCAGATAAATGCTGCACATCTAATACTCCAAAATTGGCATGCAGAACATTTTGAACATGCCATAATATGATAATGGAATTAAATTATTAATTATGTCAATATTTCTGCTCTGCGTTCATACACACTCAAATAAAAAAGACTTATTTGGTACGATGCAGTACAAACATCTTTCTAAATGAGGGCAGGAAGAACCTTTGTACAATGTAAATACGCCTGATACAATGTAAATAATCAAAGGTCATTCCTACAACTGACCATCCAAGTCAAGAACCACTGATGAACCTCTACGTTCTGCCTGTATCACTGGAACATACCGCTGTGGAGCATTTGTGGCTTGAATGTTTAATCTTCGCAGTAAATTTATGATCACCTTACTGCGCACATTTGATCCTCTTGGAGCGCGAAATTATTTTCCCTCTTCTTCTTTTCTGGGCAGAGACTCAAAGCCAAACAAGCTCAGAAACTAAGGAACATCTACCGTAGCTACAGTGAGCGGTCAGTACAGCTCTTTACAGTTCAGTACAGCACCCCCCAAAAAAAAGTTAAATGAGTCTCTCATTTAAAAGCGCTGAACAAGAGAGCGGTTTTCCTGACCATATCAAAGCCTACATGGTTTCCTCTCATCATCTCGTTTGTGCTCGTGCTGCGACATGACTGGCCAAGAGGGGAGATTACCTTGGAGACTTCACATCTGCCTAGCAGCCGCCTCGCACCGCATGCATGGAAACAGTTGAAAACAGCTTGTATTGGGATGCAATTAAAGGGCCAATAGCATGGAAAACTGAACATTCCTTATTTCATTTTGTAACCTAAAAGAGTTTCATATAAATGTGGTTAAAGTTTCAAAACTGACCTGTGATGTCACAAAAACCAACATGTGTACATACGTATTCGCCTATTCAGCCTACTACAGGTTAACCCTGCCCAATCAGGCTGAAGTTATGAGGAGTGTTTCAGTTTGGACTGCTTTTTGAATGAGGCTCCAATCAGAACAGAGCTCATTTACATATATCAGGCTTAAAGGAGCAGTAACAAAAAGCCTTTTTAATTCTAAAGGATAAAGAGAGGCTGGAAATGGTCACATAGAAATAAATTCATTTGTTGTATAAGATTTTGCCCCTCGAACTTTTGAAACAGGAAATAAGAAGGGGGTAAAAAGCGTGCAAGGGATTGTGGGATATATTAATAAAAATGGTTCTATATAGAACCAAGAACACTCAAGAACCCTGTGCATGACAGAAGGGTTCTTTCCATCATTAAAACATTCCTCAGAATGTGCTACAGATTGTTCGATGTACATTTATGGCATTTGGCTGATGCTCTTATCCAGAGCGACTTACAACTTGATAATTTTACACAGGTAGGCCAAGGTGGTGTTAGGGGTCTTGCCCAAGGACTCTTATTGGTATAGTGTAGGGTGTTTGCCCAGGTGGGGATTGAATTCCAGTCTACAGTGTAAAAGGCAGTGGTGTTAACCACTACACTATCCCAACCACAGCAGAACCTTTTTGGAAAGAGTTCTATACAGCACCAAAAAGAGTTCTTCCACTGTCGCAATGTCAAGCTTGTAAATATAGAAGAACCCTTTCGGGCGCTCTATAGTACTATTTTTATAAACATTCTTTAGAATCATATACAGCACATTCTCCATCAATCTGAAGAGCCATTTCATCATGCTAAGAATCCTTTAGTCACACACAGAGTTCTTTGAGTGTTCGTGGTTCTCTATAGAACCATTTTTATTAATATAGAACCCTTGAAGAACCATCATCTTAATGAGTACGTCCCTCAAGCGTAAAGGCCCTGGTGAAGGAGGCGAAGGGAGAATTCGGCACTGTGTACAGTGGACATGTACTGTAGGACTGTCACAATTAATGCATTATGAAAATGAATGATATTGCATATTTTACATTCTACTGGTCTCCTCAGTCTTAAGAAACAAAGCCTGATGGACGAACCTGTAAGAAATTTTCCACAGTGTTTTTTTCTGTTTTGTTGTTTTTCTTTTTTAAAGCTGTTTTGCTTCAGTTAATTCCTTTTTAATTATCTGACCTTCAACCCTCACTCTATAATCTTCAAAATCAAAAAACAATTATAGCCCATGACGGATGGACTTCAGTGCCTCTGTTATGCCTGGAGCCTTCATTATGCAGCTTTACATCGCTGTTGTTGGGACAGAACCTTGTATCTCCATTATTGTCATTTTTTATTTTTCGAAATGATTTAAAAGTAACTGTGGTCCTATATTTTGTGTGTAAATTTCATGATGAATGGACCAACAGAAATCATCTAAAATTAGTTGGAAAAACGTCTGGCTCCATTGACTTACATTAACATCGGAGGAAGTTTGTTCCTTCTCCTGTAAAGTTACCTTTTTGGAGATACAAGGTTTTGATCCAACAACAGTGACATGCACATCTGGGGATTTTCAGGTGTTTCATGCAGATGTAACGGCATCATTCAGCAGAATGAATATCCTCTCTCCCACTGCAGTGCACCACAATCAGCAAAACATTTCATCATCACATTCCCTCTAAATAATCCTTAATAGCTCAGTCATTTTACACATCAATCTATGTCCTGTCCTCATCAGCAGGCGCCTGAGAAATTGTTTGTGTGCTCTGTGGACACAGAAACAGCCCTTCTTTTGATAAAATTAGACTTTTGATGAGGCTGAATGGCAAAAATTTAAACTAGAGGACGCAGGGTGGCTGTGTCCTGTCGAGTCTTCACTCGGGGTGGCATCTTCAAAACTAGGAGACTTATCACATGCACCAAATTATGAACAGACTAGTTACCATGGCTGCTGCCTCAGACAGGATTCCTAAAGAACACCCAGCAAAGAAAGCTTTCTGGGTTTTATGACCTGCAGTCATAAAGGCAAGTTTGAGCCAGAAAACATCACTACAGATGGTCAAACAAAGTCAGGAGTCAGCAGCGAGAGAACCAGCAGCCAGATAAAGGAGAGCAATGGGCTCACAGTGACTAGTTGTGCCATTACAGAGTAGTAGAGCCAGTGTTGTGCCAATTAGTCATATCAAGTTCTTCATGCAGCAAAATAAAAGTAATCAATACTAAAATAAAGTGAAATAATAAATAAATAAATGACATTATTAAAGGTGAGGAGTAGATTAAACCGCAGAAATGGGCACTTTTATGCATAGACCATAAAGAGCAAACAAATGTGTTTATAAGTTTGCAATATAAAATGCTGCACTGCAACACAATACATTGCATTACGATATGCTGCACTGCAATATAACATGCTTAACGGCATTACAATACGCTGAACTTCAATATAATATTCTGAACTGCAAAACAATACAATGTAATACAATACACTGCACTGCCTTACAATACATTGCAATACAATATAACGTGTTGCGCTACAATACGCTGCACTGCAACACAATATGTTGCGATACAATAAGCTGCACTGCACTACAATATGCTGTACTGGAATACAATTTAATGCAATATAATACACTGCACTGCATTACAATACGTTATACTGCAACACAATAAACAGCATTACAACATGTTGCAATGCAATATAATGCGCTACAATACACTGCGCTACAATACACTGCACTGCAACACAATATGGTGCAATACAATAAGCTGCACTGTACTATAATACACTGCACTGCAACACAATATGGTGCGATACAATAAGCTGCACTGTACTACAATACACTGCACTGCAATACATTTCAATACAATACAATGCAACACAATGCGTTGCACTGCAATATAATACGTTGTAATGCAATACAATGCACTACAGTATGCTGCACTGCAATGCAATACACTGCACTACAAGAAGCTGCACTGCAATACAATACATTGCAATACAATACACTGTACTGCAAAACAATATGTTGCAAGACAATATAATACACAGAACTGCAGTACAGTACATTGCACTACAATACACTGCACTGCAACACAATATGTAGCACTACAATAAGCTGCACTGCACTACAATACACTGCACTGCAATACAATACACATCGATACAATACACTGAAACAGTGAGGCATCATGGTAGCCCCCACTGACTGTTCAGAAAAACTATGGATATGATGCAACACAATCCGATCCAATATGATATGCTGTTATACAAAATGATATAACATGCAGAGCTGTATCATTACATCCCTACTGCTGTGCTTTTGTGTGTCATATCATGTATCGTGAAAGGTTTGGTTTTTGTGAAGTTTCTGCTGATATGCAGCCCCAAGTGCAGTCCTTCAGTGGCTTAGATGGCCCTGTAACAACCCCCACCAGACTGACTATCAAAACCGAGCCATAACGAAGCCCCTGCCCTTGAGCAGGATCACCATGATGAGAGGTGAGGCTAAACAAAGCTGGGCAGCTGCCCCTTGGTTCCCGTCCACTCGACTGATGGGAGGAAACGACATTTGCCTGATATGGACTGATGGGCTGGTTTTATTCTGGGAGTCCGGATTGTCATCACAGGACTTTAAACACCGCCAGTATGTGTTGTCGTGTCGTGCAGAGAGAAATAAATGCCTTTGCTTTTTCTGTAATGAGCAGAACAGCTGGAGTTTAACAACGCGGTTAATGTGAAAGATGATTGCTTCAATTGTTCCACTTGTTTTACAAGTAGAGGCGGTTTGCATGTAAACAATCACTGAGGTCATTAACTTTTCTGTCATTATCGTTCATCAAGAAAGCAAATGCGTTTGTGTTGTGTTGAAAAAAATGCATAATTATAGCCATCTTTGGTTATAGTTATTAGTTATCTAACAGTTAAAGTTATTCTAATGAGACCGAGTCAAGACTAAAACACACTTGTGAAGGGTGTGTGAAGTGTGTAATGTGTGTAAAGTGTGTAATGTGTGCAACGTGGGTAAGGTGTGTGAAGTGTGTGAAGTGTGTAACGTGTAATGTGTGTAAAATGTGTAAAGTGTGTAAAGCGTGTACAGCGTGTAAAGCATGTAAAGTGTGTGTGTAGTGTGTAAAGTGTGTAAAGTGTTTGAAGTGTGTAAAGTGTATAAAGTGTGTAACGTGTGTAAAGTGTGTGAAGTGTATAAAGTGTGTAAAGTATGTGAAGTTTGTAAAATGTGTAACGTGTCTAACGTGTAATGTGTGTAAAGTGTGTGGAGTGCGTAAAGTGCGCAATGTGTGTGAAGTGTTTAATGTGTGCAATGTGTGTGAAGTGTGTAACGTGTGGAGTGTGTGGATTGTCTAAAGTGTGTGGAGTGTGTGGAGTGCGTAAAGTGCACAATGTGTGTGAAGTGTATAAAGTGTGTAATGTGTGCAACGTGTGTGAAGTGTGTAAAGTGTAAAATGTGTAAAGTGTGTAAAATGTGTAAAATGTGCATAAAGAAATAAAGAAACTGAGACCTTGACACGTCTGGAGGCTGAACCCGAATACTACAGCTGTAGCTTCTGTGTTCTTTTTTACCGCATTTCTCAGTGTCTCTACACAATACTGTAAATAAGAGAGTTCACTGTTTTCCATGCTCACTCTAACACTCTGCCCCGCCCCGCTGCCATCTGCCTGCCCCCTCGTTTAGGCTCCTCCCTCATGCCATGTGTGTTTTGTTTTGTTTTTCTGCTCCTCTTTAGCTCCGCCCATCTTCACCTTTGTCAGATCTGAGGCCCTGTAATTGTTCCCAGGTGTTCCTTGTGTTTTTCCTCTGGTATTTGTACCCCTGTTTGTCCTGCTCTGTTTGTTTTTTGTTTAGTTCTTTTAGTCGGTTTAGTTCTCCTGTTTAACTTTTCCTTTTGTTCCCTTTATTCCTCTTCATAACAAACCACAATAAAACCCCTAAGCCTGTCACAGTTACTACATAATCACCTAATTGCAATTACTTAAGCCGACTGCAATCATTTTCCACAGTCATCAGATTGCACAATAACATTTAGCCACAACAAGAACAATGTCAATTGTGTGTACACTGCAAAAATGCTAGCAAGTGAAAACATCTTAAATGTAGTCAGTACATCTAATATCTCTCATTACAAGATTGTTTTAAGAGTATTGTAAGTCCTGTATACTGCAAAAAATGAAATCTTAGCAAGTGAAAACATCTTGAGTCTAGTCCATATAATCTAATATTTCTCATTATGTGAGAATATTATAAGATTAACTAATTTCTAGACATTTTTTACTTGTTTTAGGGCATTTTATCTCATGAAAACGTCTAATTTCTTTGGCAGATCATTTTACTTGTTTTAAGCTTGATTTCTTGAAATAAACAAAAATATCTTCATTATTTCTCAAAACAAGTAAAATGATCTGCCAATGAACCAAGACGCTTTCACAAGATAAAATTGCTGAAAAGAAGCAAAAATGTCTTAAAATAAGTTGAACAATCTTAAAACATCCTTACAGAAATCTCATAATGAGAAATTTTAGATATATTGGCTGGCTTTAAGACATTTTCTCATATGATTTTTTCCAGTGTATATTTGTATTTCTTTGAATTCATTTTATCTGGTGAAAGTGTCTAATCCAGTTGGCAGATCATTTTACATGTTTTGAGAAATATTGAAAATAATTTTGCTGAAATGCTTAAAAGAAGTAAATGACCTCCAATTAAATAAGATAACTGTCTAGAAAGATAATCTAGTTAATCTTTTAATGCTCCTACAGTATAACGTATATACAGTATAATGTATTGTGTTAAGGCAAATAGACAACGTAGTAAATGTTTTGACAGTGTCTACTATTACTGAGTGTGTTTACATGCAATAACTGCAGAAATCCAATAACTGCAGAAAATCTGATTTTGTAATCCAATCAACAAGTTTACATGCACTTGAGTAAACAGGTAATGGGGAAACTCCGGGTCAACATGAATCAGACAGTAATCAGATTTCTGCTTTACAACCAGCCAATAAACTCACAGAAGACAATGTGGCGTAAATGTAACGTAAAACTTTATACCACAACTTATTTATATAAACATGGCTGAAAGTCTGAAAACACATCATCTGGAAGACGAAGAATATTTAACTCCTTTATTTTGTGTTTGGTTTCAGCGCCGCTCCAACAGTGTTTTGCTGCATCTCGCGATATCCACCGTCTGATCTCACGCAGACAGAAATCATAGTGAGAGTTTACAGCACTGAGAAATCTTCCTGAGCTAAAATACAGCCTCTTTATCAGATTATGAATGGATTATTTAGTGCATGTAAAGACACCCACTCCTTATAACTTGAGTGTGAACGGGCAGAGCTAAAACTCTTTAGGCTGATTGGGTGAATGTTTGACATCACAAAAACAATGAATTCAAAATGGGCTGTTTTTGCAGCTTGTTTCTCATACGTGGACTGGACAGCATATGTTTTAAAACTTTAAAAACTCTTTTAGTTATTTTTTAAGTGAGAAATTCAGTTTTTCACCATATGACCCCTTTAATTCCACTTGACCACCCTTCTCAGCTGAGGTCTCTGCTAAAACACTCTGCACAGACGTCTTTGTCAAGAACGTTTTGTCAAGAACATACCAGAACTTTGCCGTTGGGTTTGTCCTGTCTTGCCAGGCTGACCCCCATCCACTCGTTGTCCCTGTCCCCTTGACATGTCTTCCCACAAGACTCCCGTTGCTTGTTCCCTAGAAAAGGACAGAGGATCATTCAGACTGGCAGAATCAGACAACAGCTTCAGTACAGAGGCAGGTTTATTTATTCAGCACCATTGAAACACCGCCGTCATTCAAAGTGCTTTACAACTTTACAAAATCCGGTCAGAGTTGTTTAAAAACATAATTAAAAACAGCATTAAAACATGATTAAAACAATAATTTAAAAGAGAAAATTAAATTATAAATTACATTAGGACAGTTAAATAGTCACGCTAAAAAATAAAAGTTGGATTAGTATTGAGGGAAAACAGTTTAGCAGTGCTGTTTACTGCCCAAGCAGATCTGCACCAAAAACTCACACAAAAAAACACTGTAAACAGTCCAATTCGCTCGTGCGCTGTACCAACACTGAGACCCAGAGCGATGCACAAACTTATTTCCAACCCAGATTGCATAAGAGTACCCAGATGCAGTTCATTAAAGCATCTTTAGGTCAAGTCAAAGTTTATTTATATAGAGATTTTTTACAGCAGGTGTCATCATAAAGCAGCTTCACAGAAAAATCCAGGTCTAAGCTCCATGAGCTTCGCCAAGAAAAACTTCCTCAGAGCAAGAGAGGAACCTCGAGAGGAACCAAAACTCAAAAGGGGAAAGCATCCTCCTCTGGTCCACACTGGATAGCAAACAACAACACGAGCAAAATAAACAGAGAGTAAGATTTTACAACTAATATATTAATTAAACATATTAACTAAAACATTGAACACAGAGAAATGAATACACTAAAGGGAAAAGTTCCATTTAATACCATGAGTTCTGTCTATACAGACCCATCTTTGCATGCTGGAACGGTTCCTCAGACTGATGGAGAACGTATTGTATATGGGTCTGTACAGAACCTTTTTTGAAAATCGTTCTATACAACATCAAGTGTGTTCTTTTTAAAGTTTGTTTTCTTATTTGGTCAAAAAGACAAAAGAGATCTTTTTTCCCCATTTTCATCCAATAATTCTGTGTGTCTCTTTTTAAGACTATGGACATTTTAGTCACCCAAAGCCTTGAGACCTTTTCAAGTTTTACAGACCAAAAAACTGCTACAATTACTGCATTTATAACAGTATAAAGAGAAATGATATGCATTCATACTGTTGATGTCAGAGATTATTTCATTTTTCTATGTCATTTGAACACAGCAGCGGTTCTTAGAAAACTAATCCTGTTCTAATAGGGCTGAAGCCTTCAAATTTTTCCTGTCAGCTCAGTTAAACTTGTTACACTCCCACAGCTGGGAAGATTAATATCTCTCATCTCAGAGTAAAAGGAACCACCACAAAAAAAGAGCTGGGCTTATCAGTGACTTCTATATAAACCAGGTAAAAGCATCTGCTCCCTGGAAATCAATGACTGCACTGTTTCTTATCCCTTCAAATTCTTAGAAGTTGACCCTCATTAGTCCCACAACGGGGAAATTTCACCTCCACATTTAACCCACATACACACTGGTGAACACACTCACTAGGGGGCCGTGAGTACACTTGCCCGTAGCGGTGGGCAGCCCTATCCATAGGGAGCAGTTAGGGGTTAGGTGTCTTGCTCAAAGCCACTTCAGTCACTGTACTTTCTTGCAACAATAAAAAACAAAAACTTCCTCTTACAGTTCTACACGGACACCACTCAAAACCAGCATTGCATCATCTGTAATCATCTGGTTTGGCTTTGCTGTGACTCAGTCCAAGAGCAAACCTCACAGGGCCATTAAGACACATTCCATGTACACGACCACTCCGATGTTTGGAGTCACCACTCAGAAATTTGGAATGAATGTTTTCAACAATACAGATACAGTTTTGCTGTACAGTTTATGCAAATACATAAAGTAATGTCAGGGCTGGGGCTGGAAAACATGACAACATATATAGTTACTGTGCTAAATGATGTCACATTATACAACAATCAGTTCCGGCCACACGAGCTGATTGGTTGAGAGACTTTCTAACTTTGCTGTTATTTCACCATAACATCACAGGCTTTTCACAAACACTGTATCACTCTGATGAGAGGCCATTGCTAAGCAACGACTTTGACAGCTATAGGAGACGCTTAAGCAATTTGAATGTTTTTACTTCTTACTTTGTCACAAACAGAAAACGGACACTTTTAAGATCACATTTGACCGACAGTCGATTTGATCTGACTCTGAAGATGAGATGACACTAAATTCCCAAACTGTCATCACCACTGAGCAGCTTTTCAGTCGGCAGCTGTGACAGAAGAACAGCTAAACAACCTGGAATCAGCCAGAAATGAACCCAATACCATTCACCAGGTGGGTTGGGGTGGGGGAGTCACAAAAAACCCATTATCAATATCTTGTAACAGGAAGAACTGTATTATGTTTGATAATGTCATTCAACTGTAAATCTCTTATGAAAACAGGAATGTCTGGGTTACGGCATCTCTGTAGGGAGTTTATCCAAACAGAACCGCCGCAGCATATCTGCTCATGCTCTGAGCTACTGGAACCGCCCCTTGCCTGTGATCTAGGTGCACACTATGATCATACACAAGGGTGACAGCTTCTGGGACGGTGGCTGTTTACTTTGGCTCCAGTTACTGCCCAGCCCACTCCACCGAAGATGAACCGTTCCAGCGTGGAGAACCTCAGTCTGATGCCTGGTTGAACTCTGCCTCGTGTTCTTTTCTATCTCTTTGGCCCCAGAGCTTCGCTATCATGATTAAACAGCGCAAATCACGCAAACAAAAATGAGGACAAAGTTACTGACACAAACTAAAACACAAATGCAAGACCATTAAACATAACATTCACCAAATAACAGCAAGACCATGTCCAAAAACCACCACTCCTCACACGTGTCAACAACATATTTCATGGAGCAAGTGGAACTCCTTCAGAATTCCTTTAGAAGAGTGGGAAAGGAGCGCTCAACAGCCTATAAACATCTCATCAAATCTCCAACTTTGCTTCCCCCTGCAATCCCAATAACAGACGTGTTTGTTTTCTCATCTGCGTGGGTCCCGAGAGCCCCAGAGCTTCGGGTTTTGAGCAGCTCGGTAAGAAGATGGCTCGCCTCCCAACCCCTCTGAGTAGCACTCGTTGACCGAGCTAGAGGGGGTGCAATTTTGGAATAGCAGGTTAAAGGATAATCCAGTGATAGAACCAGGGAGGGGGGCAACCCACGCTCTCTGCTTTGATCATTAAGGTCAGCGCCTTTTCTACAGCTGTGAAACAGGCTGGAGCAAAAAAACACGCAAACGGAAGGAGCTTAATCAAAAGACTCCTGGCGAGTGAAACTATCTTTAATCTAATCGATTATTTCTCAAGTTTCCTACTTGCTTTAAGCTATTTTATCTTACTCTTTTGACAGACATTTCTTTTTTAAGAAATATGCTACAAACAAGCAAATTATCTACCAATATATTACCTATATGAGAAAATTTCACTAAATATAATCACTTAAAACAAGTAAAAATGGCTAAAAATAAGTTACACAATCCTAGAATATACATGAGGCAATCTAACATCAAGAAGTATTAGATATATTCACTAAATATATGATTTAAATTCACATCATTTTTTGCAGTGAAGTGATGAAAAAATACTTGCTTTCAGTTGAAAATGAGCAGTGTGTGCAAATATGTATGGTGTGCTTTATCAACCACACCAATTTAATAACAGAAATAGAGTTGGCTTTTATGTTTTACAGCAAATGAGGCAGCAGAAACAACAAACGGCAGCAAATCATAACTTTCACTTATCGAGCTAAATGACTGTTAGTCTCCAGTACTGAGTAGGTGGCTGCACTCTGCAACAATAATGTCAATAATGTTTAGTCTTTATTCAAGAATTAGAGCAGTTAGTTAAACCAGATATTCTCACGTTTGTTGATGGGGTTAAATATTTTGTTTTCAGTGTATCAGAATTTGTTCTAGAGCCTGGTAACATTCATTCTGGTAACATTCATTACACTAAAATAACAGTTAGCCATTTTACATGTGTAAATGTTAAAGTAGGTGCTTTTTGGCTAAGTTGTGCGTTTAAACATACCAGTGTTGGATTGCAGTGAACATGGCTTTAGCCCCTCTAAACCCCCCTTTTCCTCTAGTTTGTCCAACTAGCTTGTGGAACCCTCTTGTTAGTTATCAGAGCTGTGCATTTATTATGAATGAAACAACACGAAAGTTCTAGGCTGATGCTGATATCATACCTTTTTCATAAGCAGAATGCCAAAATCAAAACATAAACATTTATAAAATGTAAAAAAAATGCACTACAGAAAACCATAACATTTATTTACAACTACAATAAAGTTTAATAAAAAAAAAAAGTATATTGGTGCACTAACCCAGTATCATCTCAACAACTCCTTTAATTAAAATTGAATAAGGTCCAGTTATATCCTCAAGCAAATCTCTGGAACATCATAACATCTGACATCATGATTCTACGAAGCCCCGCTGGTGGCATCCTGTGCAAATAAAAATAATGTGTGGCCATGACTTAGTAAAGCATGGGAACGTTAGTAATACATGGGAATGAGATGATTAAGTCGTGGCCATGACTGGCATGGGAACGAGATCACGGCTTACAAAGTCATGGCAATGCATTAGGATCTCATTCCCATGCTTTACTAAGTTGTGGCCACGCATTAGGCTATGCATTAATTTTATTTATACAGGATGTCACCAGCGGTGTTCTATATGATTCTGTGCCATATACTGTTTACTAAAGTAGCCGAGTAGGAATATCAACATCTTATACAGTCAACAACTTAACAGCAAATCAAATAAAGTCCAGTTCAGTCAAATTTCAACAACATTTACAGACAGTTTCTCTTTTTAAATCATGCCGTGTCAAATAACTTTCCTCTGACTCACTTTCTTCTCTGATTGCTGTTTCTCGCCTTGTCGCTCCCCTGTGGAGAGTCACTCACTCGAGTCTCAGAGCTCATCGTAATGCACAGATCTGATTGGCTGAGTAGCGTCACGTGTGATATTTACAACTCATGTGATTGGTCTGAGAGTCTCCTGGGCTGCTAAAGCTACCGTAGAGGCTAGAAAAGTTACACAGATAAAAACAGGGTCACCCCATCAAAATTAAATAATTCTCTATAGTTTATCGGTTATAGGTCCGGGTCCACATCTGACAGCGCCTGGGTCTGGACTCTGACTGCAGTCCGCCTACTAGTGACCTCTGACCTAAACATTCTGCTCTTCTGGAATTCAATGCACACATCATCATACATCAGTTTGAAATTCAGCTCAAAACGAATCCTCTGTCCGATTATGATTTTCTTAAGTAAATTTCTCCCAGCACTGATATGATTCTGATATGTCTGATATAACTGCATATCTAATGTTTATCTGCATGTAATGTGTTCTCTGCTCATGAGACTCAAATCTATATGCGCAACTGGAGGCTGAGTTGATGTCTAAAAATAATTAGTACAACAAAATTGTGATTATCCATTGCATCGAACCCTAACTCATACACACGGTCCACTTTTGATCAGCTTTGACCTACTTTATTTTACATATGTCTTCAGATTCTTTAAACTTTGCTTTCAGACTGTTAACTGTTCTTTGACGCTGCAGCCTTGTTCTCCTGTGGCCGCGTTTGGACATTTCTGTAGAAATCTCTGTGAACATGGAGGGTTAGGATAAAGTGTCGTCTGATTTTTTTGGTACAGAAAGATCAGCCTAAACATTTATGAGTCTCAGCAGCAAGAAATTATGATTAATGTTGAGCTCGATTGACATAAAAGTCGCATGAATTTCAATCTGGCTGTTCAGACTGAGTCACGGATTTCAGTTCCACATACGAAAGCATCTCAGATCGGAAATGACAATGTCAGATTCAGTGTGTTAATCTGTTTACACTGACACACAGACACACATCTGTGTCATACATGAAGAAACCTGCTGTGTGAACAAAGCCTTAGTTTACATGCTTTTTTGGAAGGTTAACGGTTTTGATGAAAATGTTGAATAAAACCTGTATATAACGCTGTGAAACCCAACAACTCCAAAAATGCTTCACATAACAGTGATGGGAAAGTAAACAGTAAGAGGTTTTCCCACTTTAATAGTAAGCAAGTCGTTTAGGGCTACATACTCACCAGAATGCTGGGAAATGAGATAAAATCTTTTGGACAGACTTAGCACATAACCCAAAATACTGTGGCAGCTGCCCCTTATGAGCGCAGAAGCTTGGGTATGCAAATGTCCACTCAAAGAGACAGGTGGGACCTGCACCCCCAATGAAAAGGGCCTGTTTGTGTTTTTGTTTCATGTTATATGCTGTTGGTCTTTGGTAGAGGTGTGCGCATGTGGTTATTTGTTATTCTGTTCTATGCTTGGAGGCTAGGTAGAGGGGGTTCCTTTAGTAACTGTGAAGAGAAAGAGTAGGGCTAGAAATGGTCTGCCTCTCATTTTCAGTAGCCTTTCTGCCTTGGTCATTTAATAAAGAGCATTTTTGTCCAGAAATTGTGGTCTAACCTGACTCCTCTTCTGAGTGACGCCATGATATGTTAAAACTACATCATTAAAAACTATATGATAACGAAAAACCAACATATTTACATACAACCTTTTCAGCCCGGAGCTGTTTAGCTCTGCCCACTCACGCTGAAGGTATATGTTTCAGTCAACGAGGCACCAATCAGAACAGAGCTTGTTTACAAGTAAACTTCTAAAACAAAAAGATGACTAAGCTAACAGCCTGTTTTGAATCTGCAGTTTTTGTGATGTCACAGAAACCATTTACATATATCTGCCAATACAGCCTACAGCAGTTTAGCTCCACCCGTTTACACTGAAGATATAAGGAGTGATTCTGCCCTAACTGATTTTTGAAAGAGGCACAGCCAATCAGAACAGAGCCCATTTACATATATCAGTCTTAAAGGCACAGTAGCAAAGCACAGGGGCAGTCGTGGGTTGGAGGTTAATGGATATGGCTGGTCACATAAAAACAAAACATAAAAAAAAAAGAATACTGCAGGATATGGGCCCATAAAGACTGCACTTATCTATATCTGGAACAGGCCATTTTCCCCAAATAACAAGACTGTTCCCAAAAACAGGACTACTCCATCTTTGTCAGAAAAGAATGATAAACAGACTAGCCATGGGAGCAAGACCCGGCCCCCATCCACCTAACGTGAAGAAACCATTTAGAAATTTACAACTGCCTGTCCAATAAAACTTCAGGGTAATTGACACTACTTCCCCATATTATTGGTGCTATTTCTTTTAGCCCCCACTTCCCCGGTGCCTTGAGGGGTCTTTCCAGTATGATTCATGCATGTTCAGGGCTGAAGGGAAAGCTCAGGCCCCCCAGACCTGCTGGCAGCAACTGTCTATTCCTGTGTGTTCTATCAGTGACATACAGAGCTGGTAGGAGAGCGTGCATTAATACCACATAAACCACTCCACCACAAGAAAAGAGCTCGACGCGAGCCAAAGAGATGTCCACAACTCACACAGTTGGCCCAGCGGCTTGGAAAATATTAGCCAAGACATTCATCATTTCTATCAAAATATTCCTGGACTCTTGCAGCCAGACATAGTTCTGTACTGTCCATCTACATCTGCCTGAACAGCCATTTAAGCACTCTTAATGCAGAGAAGAAAAACAGTTACGAGAGTTAACACACATATTGTGTGACTGGACAGGCAGTCATTCCGGTCATTATAAAAATAGCCCAGCACAGTAACTGGCCTTTCCTTTCAAAGCGGTCAGATACTGTACATTAACATTGTTCAGCATTTTGTTGCTCATGCAAAGGAAAACGTGCATCTTCAAAATAGCAACTTTACAGAAGAAGGAAAATTCTTTAACTTTTAATGTAAGTTAATGTAAAGATGTTTTATTCCAAGTGATTTTATTTCAGTCCTTCATCATGAAATTTTCACACAATGTGAGAAGGAGAACCTGCAGGTTCAAATGAAAGTAAAACTTGACAAAAATGGACAGTGTTTATATAAAAGTTGCAACTGAAAGTAAAAATCTGCTCATGAAAACTATTCATCTCAATGAATAGAACCAAACAGTAAAAATACAGAAGCAGAATGTACAATGTTTGTTACAGAGAATTCAATTCAGATTCCCCACAAGGGGGTGCTAGAGTACTTCTGCATCACTGAGTGCAAGGAAACCCACACCAGCAGGAGTTCACATACAGCCTGAGTCATACACAAACAGGAAGCAAAGCTGTTTATTTCCTAAAGGTAAGACTATGTAATATGTGAGTTTTAATTTAATTCTTCAGGATGACAAACTCTAAACATGTAAAGCTTCTTTAATCAAATTTACTCTTTAATTTTATTTCAGTCCAGGCTGAAACGCTCCATATAACTCCAGCATGTGTGGGTGGAACTCAACTGCTGTAGGCCAAATAGGTGAATATTTGTCAGTGTGTAGGTTTTTTGTGACATAACCAAAATAATGAATTCAATTCACGCTATTTTCTTACAGTTTATTTTTTATAGAAAACCTCATATTTCCAAAATGATAACTTTACAAGAGAAGGAAAAAACCAACTTTACTTCTAATGTAAGTTAATGGAACCAGAATTTTTTCCAAGTAATTTTGGGTCATTTCACTTGGTCCATTTGTCATGAAATTTACAAACAATGTAAAAAGTAACAGGCATTTTCAAATTATTTCAAAAAATGAAAATGGGCAAAAATGGAGATATGAGGTTTTGCTCCGACAGCAGCAATATGTGGACTGTATGGTTTGGGGACTGAAACTAATAGTGTTTACATACGACATCACGCTTAAAAAAGCAAGGAAAACTCGTTATGACACAGGAAATCATTGCTTGCTTTACATATGACATCACAGCCCCCAAATAAACAACTCCTATGCAATCTGTACATCATGAGGCCCTTTGTTAGTGTCTGATGGACTACAACTACCATAAACCCTGGAACCTGGAACCTGCAACATGCCACCGCTGCGCTGAGGGAGCGGCACATGCGAAGTAGTTAGAACAGCTCACAAATAACTTACTACAGCTTAGTACTTGGACTCAACTTAATAATAATATTAAAATACACTGCAAAAAATGGTTTACTGTCCAGTGAAATGATCATGAATTTAGTCGATATAACTACTATGCCTCATTTTGATTATTGTAATTATTTTAAGATGATTTAACTTCTTTCTACACATTTCAGACATGTTTAAGATGATTTCTGTAATTTGTCTCACCATATTGGCAGATAATTTTGCTACTTTCAACAATATTTTGTTCAACAAGCAAAATTATCAACTAATATAATCAAATTTTACTTCAGTACTATTTTTTGCAATGCAATCATCAGGAGAAAGTATTTTATTGTATATTTTCTGGCTAATATTGTGATTTAAAAGTTATTATTTTCTAAAAAAATTAAACTCCAGTTTTTTATACCTGCCCAAGTAAAGTAAATATAAAAATATACTTCATATAAACATATTTCAGCTCGAATGCTGAATGTCGTGTGCCAGGCTGCCAGTTCACAAGTTCTATGTTATTAATTTCCCCACTTAAGGCAGCTTTTAATAATATATCATTAAACTTGTGGCTCTTGTGGTTTGAAAATTTGACTCTTTCAATTGCAGCCTTCGCAATTTCGATTTCAATATAAAAACAGCTACTCACTCATTCCTGCCTTTCTTTGTTGTATTTGCAGATTAATTTCTTTTATCATGTAATATAATATGGTCACACTGTACAGCCCTGATATCCCTTACATACATATTTACACGAGGAGAGGAGTAACAGGAACCGTTATCAGCACTAAAAATAAGTGCCATCATAACAATACGAGGGAACTGAATCAACAGGAGCAGGTTTTACTGCTTTATTACTACTTTATTATTCAGTAACATCAGTCTTAAAGGTGCAGTAACAGAGGCAGCTTGTTTAATAAGATCACACAGAAATTACGTTCGAGTGTTTTTTGGTAAATAAACAGATACAAATGTCACAAGTGGATCTGAGGGGAATAAATAACACACAAGACAGTTATTCAAGGGTTCTTTAGTGAAGGGAACAGTTCTGCATAGAGCCCTGAGTTCTATATAGTACCATTAAATGCTTAAATATTTCTTGGCATGGTGAAATGTTTCTGTGGTGGAGCATGTGTGGTATACGGTTCTATATGGAGCCTTTTTGAGAATGGTTATTTGTAGCACCAGAAAGGTTTCCAGGCTTGACAAAATCACAATAGCAGAACCCTCTTTGGTGCTGTATAGAACTGTTTCTGAAAAAGGGTCTATATAGAACCATTTCATGCTTAAATTTTTCTTTGCATGGTGAAACGGTTCTCTGATGGAGAATGTTGCATGTGGTTCTATATGAAGGCTTTTTGAAAATGGTTCTATGCTTCCAAGTTTGACATTGTAACAGCAGCAGAACTCTTTTTGGTGCTATATAGAATGATGTTCAAAAAAGGTCTTTTTCATGCTTAAATGTTGAACAGATCTTTGATTTAGAATGAGTTGTATATGTTTCTACAAAGCAAAAAAAGGGTTCTTCTATTGTACACACGTGTTTGTTCTATATAGAATCATATACAACACGTTCTCCATCAATTTGAAGAACCACCTCTTCATGCAAAGAACCATTTAAGCATTAAAAGGCTCTAAACAGAACGACTCCCTTAGTAAAGAACCTGTCTGCAGTGTATGGGCTCTTTAGGTATGTGCACAATACTGTATGTGACTGCTGTGCTGTGCTGTTCAGTGATATTGACTGTATAAATTCATAACGAGCGCCACGTTCTATGGGGTTCTCCTCACCTCTGCCCAGGTCCACCTCTGTACAGCGTCGCTCCGGGTTGCTGTGGATGCGGCACTTGAAGACAGCTCCTGGTGAGCGTACAGAACTGCTGAAGGACGAGTTCGCTCTGGGAGCTCCTACCAGAATCCTGAACACAATGGAAACACACATGTTCTTCATTTTCATTCATTTTTATCTTCCTACAGGGTTTGAACTCTGTGAATGTCCTTCACACATCCTTTAATTTTGTAAACTAGAATAAAAAAAAAAAAACACACTTGTATTTTTCTGTTTTTCTACCTCAAACATTTCTACTACTGAGTACTGACTTGTTAACATTACTACTACTGAGTACTGACTTGTTAACATTACTGCTACTGAGCACTGGTTTGTTAACATTACTACTACTGAATACTGATTGGTTAACTTTACCACTACTGAGAGCTGATTGGTCAGCATTACTGCTACTGAGCGCTGACTGGTCGCCATTACTGCTACTGAGCGCTGACTGGTCGCCATTACTGCTACTGAGCGCTGACTGGTCAGCATTACTGCTACTGAGCGCTGACTGGTCGGCATTACTGCTACTGAGAACTGACTGGTCAGCATTACTGCTACTGGGTGCTGATTGGTGGGCATTAATGCTACTGAGCGCTGATTGGTCAGAATTACTGCTACTGAGCACCGATTGGTTGGTATTACTGCTACTGAGCGCTGGTTGTTTGGCATTACTTCTACTGAGCGCTAACTGGTCGGCATTACTGCTACTGAGCGCTGACTGGTCAGCATTACTGCTACTGAGAGCTGATTGGTCAGGATTACTGCTACTGAGCACTGATTGGTTGGCATTACTGCTACTGAGCGCTGATTGGTCGGCATTACTGCTACTGAGTGCTGATTGGTCAGGATTACTGCTACTGAGCACTGATTGGTTGGCATTACTGCTACTAATATATATTGTCCTATTGCTCAGCCCTAATATGAACATAAAGCAATATCGTGACGCAGTAGTATACAGATATAAACAGTACTGGTTAAAGGTTTTAGGCACCTGAGAAAAGCTGCTTATCTGCACAGTAAGTGTTTATTGGCATAGAAAAACACTAATATTACAATAAATATAAACATTAAAACAGTAAGTGTTGATTTTCTTGGTCACTGTGTTGGTTTAATCATTTCCTGCTCTCTCCTCGAAGAAGTCCATCATTACTGTTTATCATCTAATGCCTGCTTTATCTAATTTTACTGTATTTATACTGATTTGCATCTATTCTAACGTTACATGGTGATTTAAAGAGCACAAGCACATGATGGCTTTCACCAATGTGCAGAAGTGAAACAGCGCTGTGTTACTTTGTAATGGAAATTTAAATGGAGTGATTTAATGCAGGAGGAAAAAAGCTGTTCGCTCATCCTGCTGATTCAGTTCCCTCCTGTTTTCATGCTGGCGCTCACTTTTGGAGGTGATAACAGTTACTGCTACTGGCTTTCCTACTGTAAACATATTAAAGGATAACTGCACCGACTTTTTCTACATAAATTTCTACATAATTTAGTGGTTAGAATGTAAACAGAGCGGTTTAGTGTGAAACACTATTCAGAGTCAGAACTGTTCATAGTGGTGGTGATAGGAACCAGACGCCCACCTCTAAAAGCTCCCTCACAGAAAGTTCCTACATGAAATGGTAATGAATTCACTGCCTGATGACTGAGACGCTGTTTTATGGTAGTTCAAAGAAAATTTTGGCATTAAAATCCATTCATAGTGGAGGGAGAGTGTAGGTTCACTGGTTGTTCTGGATGGTAAATAAAATGTCTATATGTGTGTTGTAACCATGACGACCCCTGGTTCCTATCACCACCACTGTAAAGAATGCAGAAATTTTGAAAAATGGGTGGAATTCCCCTTTAATTATACATAAATATGACCCGTGCTATTCTTTACTTCACTTCTTTTAGTGTGATCTAAAAGACTATCTAACTTCTCACGTGTTTTTCCTCTGACTTGCATTAAAATCTGCAACCCTCTTGGACGAACGAGGCTCAATTGATTTGAACTTTCTGTTCCACCTTAAACGATAGAGCAGTTCTATTCAGGTATGCGCCATTTAAGGTGGACTGGAAAGTTTGAAAACACGAAGCCACAGAACTTTGAGCTCTACTCACCAGCGCGTATTGTCATGGAAGTGCTCGAGAACTGAGTATCCGAAGAAGGTCTCGCGTGGTCCGCGGTAGAGCACCGGGTGCTCCAGGTCGATGTTGTAGGAAGAAGCCAGAGTTACTGCCAAACAGACGCAGAACGCGTCCAGCGCCGCTCTGCCCCGCGGGCGCGCCGCGGACATCCTGCCGTGCGTCCTCAGCGCGGCACGACCGGGTGAAAAACGTCTCGAGCGCCTCGGCGACGCTGTCCCGAGCTGCACCGACACTCAGCCGCTCTCGGACGGTCCGCTCGGGCGCATTCTGGACAAGCCTGGACAGAGCAGCGGCTCGGCCGCTTGCGGAGCTGCGCAAGTAAAGCTGCTCGGAGCTGCTGCTGGCGTTAAAGTGCGCTCGCGCTGAAGGCGTATGCTGTTGCGCACGAGCGTCACATTTCACATCCAGCGAACGCGCGGAGTCCCACGCGCTCAGTGCTGCGCCCTGCTGGAGCAACACGGCTCTCTTCTCGGCGCACGAGGCCACAGGAGGCTGGACCTTCTTCAGAACCAGAACCACCGAACAGCCACAAAATTAAAACCACCTCCTTCTATCCTAAACAGGTGGTTCTTCGGGGGTTCTTTAGTCCAGACAGGGCCTCTGCATGGTGAAGGGGTTCTATATAGCAGCAAAATGGGTTCTGCTACTGCAATGATGGCTTGAAACAGTAGCAGAACCATTTTACCAAGCAGAGAACCATTTAAGCTTGCAAAGGGTTCTTTGAGTGGTCATGGGTCTGTATAGAAACCTTGAATCGTCTTCAGGGGTTCTTTAGTACAAACAATGATTCCACATAGAACCATGAACACTCAAAGAACCCATCTCTCCGTGGTGAAATGGCATATAGCACCAATTGCATATAGCACCAAAAAGGGTTCTGCTATTGAAACGATGACAGGCTTAAACAGTATCAGAACCCTTTTTGGTGCTATATAGAACCATATAGAACACATTCTCCATCAATCTGAAAAACCATTTCACCACACAAAGAACCCATGCAGAGTTCTGTGTGTTCATGGTTCTATATAGATACCTTGAAGAACCACATTTTTAAGCATGCCCTACATTTTTAAAAACATGGTTCTTCAAGGGTTCCTTTAGTACAGACAATTCTATACAGAAGCATGAACACTCAAAGAACCCTTTGCATGTGCAAATGGATTCTTGCATGGTGCACTTGTTCTTCAGATTAATGCAGAACGCCTATGGTTCTCTATAGCACCAAAAAGGGTTCTGCTGCAGTGTCAAGCTAGTATACAGAAAAAGCTTTTTGGTTCTATATGGAACCATCTACAACACATTCTACATCAATCTGAAGAACCATTTCACCATGCAGGGAACCTTTTAAGCATGCAAATGGTTTGTTGACTGTTCATGGTTCTGTGGGCAGCGTCCTGTGGGCACTGATGAAGGACTAGAGGATGACCAACACAAACTGTGCAGCAGCAGATGAGCTTTCATCTCTGACTTTATATCTACAAGGTGGACCGACAAGGTAGGATGTCTAAGATATGAACATCTGTACAGCTGTGTAAATGAGCATTATTTCAGGAGAGTCACTGTGATACAATGAGGAGGTTTGATGGTTCAGTTGAAGTTTATAGTGTGAAGTATCCACTGTGATTGATGAGCTGCAGTTCTGGGGTAAAAGCTGGTAGCATGTCTGGCTGTACTGGTTTTGAGAGGAGTGTCTGGAAGAGCTGATGTCCAGGATGAGGGGTCAGCTGTAATAAGCTGATAACAGCTACTGGTACTGGCTTTCCTACTATAAACATATTTGGGTGAAAGGGGAACTCCACTGACTTTTCAAAAACTCTGCATAATTAACTGTTTTAGATGTAAACAGAGTCGTTCAGAATGGTTTGGTATGAAACGCTCAGTTCTAGATAAACTTACTGAGTCAAAACTCTTCACATTGGTGGTGATAGGAACCAAATGTCCACCTCTAAAAGTTCCCTCACAGAAAGTTCCTACATAAATTCATTGGTTATGAATTCACTGCCTGATGACTGAGACATTGTTTTACGATGGTTTAGAGAATTTAAACTCCATTTATGGTGAAGGGATACATAATATCCTGGGTGCTCTGAGGCCAAATAGTCCCCAGTGTAGGTTCACCGGTGGTTCTGGATGGTAAATAAAATGTCTATATTTGTGTTGTAGTCATGGCGACCCCTGGTTCCTATCACCGCCACAGTAAAAATACAGAAATTTTGAAAAATGGGTGGAATTCCCCTTTAATTATACATAAATATGACCCGTGCTATTCTTCATTTCACTTCTTTTATTACATAACTAACTTCTCATGTGTTTTTCTTCTGGCTTGCATTAAAATCTGCAGCCATCCTGGACGAACGAGGCTCAATTGATTTGATCTTTCTGTTCCACCTTAAACGATGGAGCAGTTCTTATTCAGCGATGCGCCATTTAAGGTGGACCGGAAAGTTTGAAAACACAAAGCCACAGAACTTTAAGCTTTACTCACCAGCGTGTGTCGTATAGAATTGCTTGTTAAACTTAAACTGCAGTTGAAGTTTATAGTGTGAAGTGTCCACTGTGGTTGATGAGCTGAAGCTCTGGGGTAAAAGCTGGTAGCATGTCTGGCTGTGTTGGTTTTGAGAGGAGTGTCTGGAAGAGCTGATGTCCAGGATGAGGGGTCACAGCTGCTGTTGATGTCCTGGTAGCTGTAGACGTTGGCAGACCACAGCCAAAGATCCTCTCCTCCGATTCGTAGAATAATAATCAGTGCTTGCGTAGCACCTTTCAGACAGGCAGTCGATACAGAGAGAAACTGAAATGCAGTCACTACAGTGCAATTCACACACAGTGACAAGCTGTCAGGGTCATGGTCTTAAGAGCAACCCCCCCCACACTCCTCTTCATCACTCCAACAACAATGTATCACATATTAAGATCACAGAAATGACTACAAAGGCTTAAGCAATTACTCAACAGTGGCTCAATTGGTTGTGACAGTGTTGCTAGGTGATTGCTATGGTTATTACTAAGGTATCCCTGTGGGTTGCTAAGTTATTCCAGGTGGTTGCTAGGGTGTTGCTAGGTGATTGCTATGGTATTCCCAGTTCTTGTTAGCATGTTGCTAGGTGATTGCGATGGTTTTCCAGGTTGTTGATACAAAATTGATAAGGTATCTCTGTGGGTTGCTAGGGTGCTGCTACGTTATTCCAGGTGGTTGCTAGGTGATTACTATGGTATTCCTAGTGCTTGCTAGCATGTTGCTCAGTGATGGCTATTGTTTTCCAGGTGGCTGCTAGAACACTGCTAGGTTATCTCTGGTGGTTCCTAGGGTGAGGCTAAATGGTTGCTATGGTACACCCAGTGGTTGCTAGGCTATTGGTATGGTTTCAAGGTGGTTGCTACAGTATTTCTGGTGGTTGCTATGGTGTTGCTAAGTGGTTGCTACAATGTGGCTAGGTGATTGTTATGGTTTTCAAAGGTGGTTGCCAGGTGATTGCTATGGTTTTCCAGGTAGTTGCTAGAAAATTGCTAAGGTATCTTTGGTGCTTGCTAGGGCGTTTCTAGGTGGTTGCTATGCTACTCCAGGTGGTTACTACTGTATGTTATTCCAGGTGGCTGAACAGTGAATTAAAAAGTTTCTGTGAACGGTACTTTTAAAAACTTCAACACTGTTTACAAACATATTAAGTCTAATTTAAACAAAAATGTGGGGAAAATTCAGGTTTAACCAGAGATATGTATAAATTAGATGGGTATGATGAACAATAAACATCATTCACAAGTAAATGTCAGGTCAAAATGTACTGTAAATAAAATTTTATTAGTTGTTTTAAAATGTAATAATAGCAACAGTCACAATGTGCCCTAAAGTACAGATTCATAAGTTCGTTTCAAGTGATAATTTACACTTTATTTTACAGTATGATGTATATTTTGTCAGTTCTCAAGAAAATACAGCATTAGGTCAAAAAAAAAAAAAGCCGTAGTAAACAGTAAATACTAAGCCGCTTAACTGATCCACACATACACCTGTGCAGAGAGGACGCTTAAAGGGACGCTCACCAAAAAGGAGAAAAGAAAGAAAACAAAACCTTTAAGAAAACCTTCGTATTGCACAAAACCTAATTTCATATAAAACAGATTTAAAAAAGAAAAGAATCTACCCTGAATGAAGAAAAAGAAATAATAAATTATGATGTCAGAATTTTTTTTTTACCGGGTCTAAAGCTGAGCAAAATTCTCTGAATCTGATATTTCATCTAAATATCTAAATCTTATCCCATCAACAGTACAATCACACTGTCACTCACTCACTCACTCACTCACTCACTCACTCACTCACTCACTCACTCACTCACTCACTCACTCACTCACTCACTCACTCACTCACTCACTCACTCACTCACTCAAAGGAAGGGTTCTCTAGTCATTAATATCAGTTCTAAACCCTCTGAACAGTCGGCAGCAGCAGCGGAATCTTTCCCTCTGGGTTGCATCTCAGCGAAGCCATGGCTGGAACAGACACGGAGAACAGAATTACAACTTTATACAGCTAATCACATTTATAACTACAGTAGTGGACAAATGTCTGTACACTAACTGGTTAAATGAGATGAGTGAAAATAAGTGAACACAACCTCTACAATTTAAAAAGATGGTACCTCATGGGTTCTTTAGTAAAGGCAATGGTTCTACATAGAACCACTAACACTAACACATGATTAAATGGTTCCTTGCATGATGAAATGGTTCTTCAGATTAATGGAGAACAGTTCTAAATAACACCAAAACGGGTTCTGCTGTTATTACGATGTCTTTTGCACAGGCCATATTGTGTTTACTCTTTTCACAATGTGTTAAATTCAGTAAATAAACAGTAATTGTGTATTAAAATGTTTGGAAGTGTGTTCTCAGTAGAGGACGTGTTCACACAACTATATTAATATAAATATTTCTATATTAAATGAAACTGCATAAATTGATCAACCCCTCCTTTATGGGATCATTAACAATAATAACTGCACATTTAAATATTATCATTATACATCAATCAGGCGTAACATTCTGACCACCTTGTTTCTACGCTCATTGTCCATTTTATCAGCTCCACTTACTCTATAGCTGCACTTTGTAGTTCTACAGGTACAGACTGTAGTCCATCTGTTTCTCTGGTACTTTGTTACCATGTTCTTCAGTGGTCAGGACCCCCATGGACCCTCACAGAGCAGGTACTATTTGGGTGGTGGGTAATTGTCAGCACTGCAGTAACACTGATGTGGTGGGGGTGTGTTAGTGTGTGTTGTGCTGGTCTGAGTGGATCAGACACAGCAGTGCTGCTGGAGTTTTCAAACACCTCAGTGTCACCGCTGGACTGAGATTAGTCCACCTACCAAAAATATCCAACCAACAGCGTCCTGTGGGCAGCGTCCTGTGACCACTGATGAAGGGCTAGAGGAAGACCAACACAAGGTAGGAGGGTCTAATAGAGTGGACAGTGAGTGGACACAGTGTTTAAAAACTCAGGCAGCACTCGCACCAGCGCAACACACACTAACACACCACCACCACATCAGTGTTACTGCAGTGCTGAGAACTATCCACCACCCATATAGTACCTGTTCTGTGAGGGTCCATGGGGGACTTGACCAACAAAAGTGTCTGAATAATGTCCTGCTAATGATTTGTGTACATTTATCTACGAATAAAAAACTTTTACATCACTGAAAGCACTGATTCCAAACTTTTAAAATGTAAGGCTGCTCAGACCAGATTCCTTCATACAACCCCAATTCCAATGAAGTTGGGACGTTGTGTAAACATAAATAAAAACAGAATACGATGATTTGCAAATCCTTTTCAACATATATTCAATTGAATACACTACAAAGACAATATATTTAATGTTCAAACGGATAAACTTTGTTTTTTGCAAATATTCACTCATTTTGAATTTGATGCCTGCAACACGTTCCAAAGAAGTTGGGACAGGGGCAACAAAAGACGGGGAAAGTTGAGGAATGCTCAAAAACACCTGTTTGGAACATTCTACAGGTGAACAGGTTAATTGGAAACAGGTGAGTGTCATGATTGGGTATAAAGGCAGCATCCCTGAAAGGCTCAGTCTTTCACAAGCAAGGATGGGGTGAGGTTCACCACTTTGTGAACAACTGTGTGAGTAAATAGTGCAAGAGTTTAAGAACAACGTTTCTCAACGTGCAATTGCAAGGAATTTAGGGATTTCATCATCTACAGTCCATAATATCATCAAAAGATTCAGAGAATCTGGAGAAATCTCTGCAAGTAAGCGGCAAGGCAGAAAACCAACACTGTATGCCCGTGACCTTCGATCCCTCAGGCGGCACTGCATTAAAAACCGACATCATTCTGTAACAGATATTACCACATGGGCTCAGAAACACTTCAGAAAACCACTGTCACAGTGAACACAGTTCGTCGCTTCATCTACAAGTGCAAGTTAAAACTCTGCCATTCAAAGCTAAAGCCACATATCAACAACACCCAGAAACGCCGCCGGCTTCTCTGGGCCCGAGCTCATCTGAGATGGACTGACGCAAAGTGGAAAAATGTCCTGTGGTCTGACGAGTCCACATTTTAAATTGTTTTCAGAAATCATGGACGTCGTGTCCTCCGGGCCAAAGAGGAAAAGGACTGTCCGGATCAGCGCAAAGTTCAAAAGCCAGCATCTCTGATGGTGTGGGGGTGTGTTAGTGCCCATGGCATGGGTAACTTGCACATCTGTGAAGGCACCATTAATGCATTTAGAGCAACATATGCTGCCATCCAAGAAATGTCTTTTTCAGGGACATCCTGCTTATTTCAGCAAGACAATGCCAAGCCACATTCTAAAAGGAAAGGTGATGTAACACAGTGGTAAACATGCCCCTGTCCCAACTTCTTTGGAACGTGTTGCAGGCATCAAATTCAAAATGAGTGAATATTTACAAAAAACAAAAAAAAAGTTCATCAGTTTGAACATTAAATATTGTGTCTTTGTAGTGTATTCAATTGAATATAGGTTGAAAAGGATTTGTAAATCATCGTATTCTGTTTTTATGTTTTACACAACGTCCCAACTTCATTGGAATTGGGGTTGTATTTCAGTGAAGAAAACAAACCGATTGCTCAGTAGGCAAAAGTTTCCGCTCACTTTAGCAAAAAGTCTCAAATGCTGTAAATACACCTTATATAAAGGTATAATAAAGAACGGCTAACATATGATTCACTGTTTAACGGCCAGAACATCTGTAGGTGATCGGAGCGGTTGGCCCGAAATGTTCTCCGCTGGCTCTGTACTCTGCTATCACTTTGTGAAGGAGTTATAAATGATAACGCTAACGTGAGCATCTCACAGACGCGTGAAGAGACTTTAGAGAGGCAGAAGAGCATCAGGGAATTCTGTGATTGCACAGATGTGGAAGAATGCTGACTCACATCTGTTTCAGTTTTATTCTAAGCCAGAGACATATGCAGTGTGTGTAGTGTGTGTACTATCAGGTTGATCATCTAAAAATGGAGTTTACCATCAATCTGGAATCCTCACGCTCCAGAACCTTCTGTGCCTGGTCTGGGGGAAACTTGAGCATGGAGGTTATGACTTTGGCCATCGTCTGTGAACAAATAACACAAAGACAGTGTGACATTAACAAAAACAGTGAAAATAAGAGTCATACACTTTTAAAGTGTTCAAGGGTTCTTTAGTCAAGAAAATGGTTCTGTATAGAACTATGGACACTCAAAGAACCCTTTGTGTAATTAAAGGACATTTGCATTGTGAAAGGGTTCTTCAGATTGATAGAGTGCGCTGTAGATATATAGGTTTCATATAGAACCTTTTTGAAAAGGGTTCTATATAGCACCAAAAATGGCTCTTCTATTATTATGATGGTGCTTCACAGGCTCTTTAGGAAGGAAAATGGTTCTGTACAAAACCATGTACACTCAAAGAACCCTTTGCATGATTAGAGGGTTCTTTACATCATGAAAGGATTCTTCAGACTGATGCATAGTGTGCTGTACATGGTTCTATATAGCAACTTTTTAAAAAGGGTTCTGCATAGCAACAAAAATAATGGCTCTTGTATTATTACGATTTCAAGCTTGGTGCTTCAAAAGTTCTTTAGCAAAGAAGTTGGTTTTGTACATACATCATGAAAGTATTCTTCAGATGGATACAGAATGTTGTGTAGATGGTTCTATATGGAATCCTTTTTAAACGGGTCCTATACAGCATCCAAATAGCAACTAAAATTTCAAAAAAGGTTCTATACAGAACCATCTACAGCACATTCTCCATGAATCTGAAGCATCATTTCACAATGTAAAGAACCCCTCAAATCATGCAAAAGGCTCTGTGAGTGTTCATGGCTCTACAGAGAACCATTTTCTTTACTAAAGAACCACTGAAGAACCATCTTTTTTAAGAGTGAAGCTTGACATTGTAACAACAGAAGCGCCTTTTTGGGTGCTATATGAAACCCTTTTCAAAAAGGTTCTAAGCAGAACCATCTGCTGCACATTCTCAATCAATTTGATGAACCCTCTGATCACACAAGAGGTTTTTTGAGTGTTCATGGTTCAATTCATTTGAACCATTTTCTACACTAAGGAACCCTTGAAGGACCAATTTTTTAAGAGCGTAATTGTGCATGCTGGCTTAGAGGAGACTGTGGTGACGCTTCAGCACTGACAGCATACCAGCACGTCACGTTGACACGTTGATATTTCTGATCAGCGAATTTTAAGCGTGTTTTAGTACATTTTTCTTTCAGATTTTACAGCATGTCTAATATAAAACTCAGTATCACATCAGTATCATTTACACTGTGTTCCCTGGGACTAAAGAATTGAAGGACCAGTGTTGTAAAACATAAAATGAGTGCAGAACAAATTCTTTAGACCAAAATGAAGGTTCAAAGTTTGGGCTCCTGTAATACAGACAGAAGATTTCTATTATTCCGGTAACTGTGTGGAGGAAGAGCAGTACACGTAAACCAGATTTGGAGGAATTTTTTTCCCCATTTGCTTTATCTTTTATTCAACCATAATGAAGTTTGCATGCTTACACTCCTGCATCTACTCCAGAGTCAGGAACCACCTCAGAAGTGCTACTGCTGCTGCTTCTAACCATCATGCTGTTAATTTGGTGGACGCATTTTTATTTTCCTGACAACGTCTACAAGCTTTTCCTTAGGATTACTTGCATGACTATGAAGCTACAGTAGCTGTCTAATTGTCATGCTGGAGTTGCAGTTAAATAAAGAATATGAGTTCAGTGTGAAGTCAGTTCAGCTTTAATTTGAGGGTATTTACACCCAAATCAGGCGAAAGGAATTACAGTGCAGGAAGTACAACTATTTTACCTTCATAGCGCTCCCCATTTTTAGGACATATAAAATGTTTATAAGTTCTGATATGTTAATTTTTTTATTAATCAGCTATATACAGCTATGGACATTTATATATATATAGTTTCATGCATTAAAAAAGAACAAATGCATCATTTCTATTGGTTTGCTAAAATGTAAAACCTAAAACAAAAATATATAATATAAAATATACCTTAATCTCTTGCGGGAATGCTAGTGCATTGCTATTGTTTGCATGAAATATACCAATGTATGAAAGACATTGTTTATACATACTGTACATTCACGTTCAGTAACTGAATGTGGAAACAACACACCAACATTTAGCTGGTCATGATTTAAGGTCAAAAGCATATCAGAGAAACTCAGGAGGAACTGACTCACTAGCCAATAAGAGAAGGTCTGAAACCATTGAATAGAGGCTCCATGAACCTTCGTCTACTCCCTCACTCTTCCCTGCGAACAATTAAACCACGCAAAGGCAAAGAAAAATGCTCATTATCTGCCGCATGCTGTGTAATCAGCTCCAGACATATCTGCACACTCGGGCCTATAAATATAGAGCTAATCAGAACCAGCATTACTGCTTAGCTCCAGCTCTGCTCTTAAAACGGCAGGCGCGGCTGCATCACGTGACAAAAACACCCCGCCGGCTCGCCTGCCGGACATCCTCCCTCACAGGGAGGCCCAATGTGATGTCATAAGGCCACCAACTGTTTATTGTTGAACCTGGGCTTCCCCACTGGCTTTAGGGCCCTGTCAACTGGGCTGTTAATTAGCCTGGACTAAATGGACAAGAGTCGTTAATTAGGGTCCTGCTACACAGACACAGTGTGGCTTTTGTGTGGGGCTCTGACACGGCAGTGGCCGTTTTCATGTGAGGACAGACTTTTTCCGTTTTGAGCTGCCAGCTGAAAAGTCTTCCCTTCATACTCAACGCTGTGCTGGGCAAATGCTTTCTGGGGTTTTGGTTTCAGAAGAGCATCAGTTGTTGCTTTACAAATAGACTTATGTTATTATAATGTAGCAGATTATATACAAGGGATGGACTGGCATGGTTGTTAATTATTGTTAACTATAGAACTAAGCACACACACATTATATATATATATATATATATATATATATATATATATATATATATATATATATATATATATATATATATATATATATATATAGCTGCTGTTGGAACAAAACCTTGTATCTCCAAAACAGTAACTTTACAGGAGAAGGAAAAAACACATTACTTTCAGTGTAGGTCAATGGACCCAGACTTTTTTTACAGTCATTTTGGCCATTAATTTTGGTCCATCCTTCATGAAATTCACACACTTATATAAAGGCCAACATGCCTTTTTGAATTACATCAAAAGCTGAAAATCGACAAAAGCGGAGATACAAGGTTTTGTTTCCGAGAAAAGCGATATACAATTTTTGGAACAGAACATGTCAAATTCCACGTTGCTTTTTGCTTTTCTAAGCAAAAAGCAAATAATTCCATGTTGCTTTCCTTATTCGGCTAACTGTGGGGATAATATCCACAGAAAATTCTTAGTCTTAGTCTTTGTTGAATAAAGGAACATAATGAAAGCACAGTTCAGTAAAAGTGGTTGTATTTTATTGTCGTGTTTAATTTGGCTGCAAAACTGTAATTAATCTAAAAGAGCAGGATTGCCAATGTCACACCAACTTTACCATCTGAGAGTCCGTGGCCACAGCCTAGCCTAGACTGCCTTCTTCTCTGAAGTCATTTCTCCTTTCATGCTCAAAGCTTTGCTAAATGAGTTCTGATTTCAGAAGAGCGTCAGTTTTTGCTTTAAACATTGACTGAAAAAGAACCGTGGTTATCACATATAAGGCTATTATAATGTAGCAGTTTATTTATAAGAAGTGCACTGATACAGTTATTATAACTATATACAGCTAAGCACATTTATATAGACAGTCATACACACGTTTGAACTGCTCAAATTCCATGTTGTTGATTTTCTAAGTCAAAATATATTAAAACGACTCTAAAGACAACATGCTTTGGCAGTTATCTTCAAACTTTAGTGCACAATTTCCATTAACTTGCTAAAATGCAAAACAAATATATAAATAAAATATATATACAAAATTTGCCAGAACTTCTGCACAGGCCAGACTGTATGTTTTATTCCTCTCACAATATGTTAAATTCTGCAAATAAACAGCAATCGTACATTAAAAAGTGCAGAAGTGTGTCTGTGTAACTTGTTTTCACAAAACAGGGACCTTGACTTTGAACTTTTTCAGCCTATATCAATAACTGATGAATAATATCACCAATACAATCAATAATTGAGGTTGGTGTGATATCTGATATCTGTTATCTAACCCTGTAGCTGATCTCTGTTTGGAGGAGTAATGTAAATAAGTGCATGCTACTGGATAAGCCACAGCAGAACTGCTACACAAGCCGCGCCATCACTTTTCTCATATGTTGATAAGCTTTGCTGAAGTGCTTTCCTGGTAGTGTGCTGGTAGCACAGTCCTCTTATTTGGACACCCATGTGGTAGATAACCACAGTAAACAGTTAAACATAGTTGGAAGTGTTTTTTGAAAATTTACAGGACATGGGAGAAAGACAGTGACACCATGAGAGTCTAAATCTTTGTCAAATAAAGAACACAGTAAAAGTGCAATTCAGTAAAAGTTGTGGTTGTAGTTTACATATATACTGTATAATAACGAGTTCATTTGGAATTTAATGACTAGATGTTTTGCATCTATGGCTCCCAAAAGATTAACATTTGTTTATTCTGCTCCTGCAGTCAACGGCAAAAGTTGGGAAAACTGAGCTCTAGATGAAGAATTCCCCTCACGTCTGCGGTCTGTGGAACGACGCTGCTTGAGGTGGCAGAATTTTCTTTCACTGATCCACTGAAAACAATGGAATATTTTGTTTGCTAAAACATGTGAATGCAGCATTATTGTTATAGCAGTGTGTTTCACTACGCTATCCGTTTGAGCGTATTATAAACAATGGACCACAGAAGCTAAAAAGAGTGGAGCTCATTATTGGCTGTAAGTCCAACGTCCAAAGACTGTATACATACCTTTGTCTCTCGTCCCATCATGTACTCAAACATGACCTTCCGCAGGTACTCGAACTCTGTGTGCTCGGACAGGGGATCGGCGTTGTAGTGTGCGGGTTCTGGGAGGACAGAAGACTCAGCATCAGCTCAAGACAATGGATGACTGACTATTGGAGCTGGCCCTTCAGCTTGGGCTACTCACATTTAAAACAAATAATCAAATAAAAATAAACAAATAATCAAATAGTAAACACAATAATAATAATACAATACAATAATGCTAGTCTCTGCTATCTGAGTCTAGTATGTTGTTAGTGCTCAGCTCTAGATCTAACAGTTAATGTTTCATCTAGAACATTTGATGCTTGTATAAAACAGTTTTAATTGAAGCCTGTGACAAATGTCAACATAGAGTTGAGCCTGTATGGATCAGTTTTACAGCGACTCCTTCTGTGAAGAGTTCTGACATGGAGCTGCCGCCACTTTTTTTCTAGATGGCCTCATCAAAGCCTGACAGGTTGATTCCACGGTCACTTCCTAATTATGTTGGTAGTTAATCTAACGAGTAAAGTCTTCAGTTCAGCTCCTGAAGTCCTAAACAATGGGAGAGCTTGCTTGGCTGCATCTCTCTAAATACCAGAGAGAACAATCCTGATTGGATAATTTTTTGTTGAATTTTTTGAGCTTAAAATCCTTTCTCTGCCAACAAAAATTTAACAATAAGAGTATAACTGCAAATACACCAATCAGGCATAACATTCTGACCACCTTGTTTCTACGCTCACTGTCCATTTTATCAACTCCACTTACTCTATAGCTGCACTTTGTAGTTCTGCAGTTACAGACTGTAGTCCATCTGTTTCTCTGATGCTCTGTTAGCCACTTTTACCCTGTTCTTAAGAGGACAGGACCCACATGGACCCTCACAGAGCAGGTGCTGTTTGGGTGTTGGATCATTCTCAGCACTGCAATAACACTGACATGGCGGTGGTGTGTTAATGTGTGTTGTGCTGGTTTGAGTGGATCAGATACAGCAGTGCTGTTGGAGTTTTTAAACACCTAAGTGTCACTAGCCACGTTTACATGCAGCCTAATAATCCGTTAGTAATCCGACTAATAGCTCGATTGGAATATAATACGTCCATGTAAACACCTCAATCAGAATAATCTAGTCCGATTGAGGCCATTCGGAATACAACAGCGTCCTGTGGGCAGAATCCTGTGAGCACTGATGAAGGACTGGAGGACGACCAACACAAACTGTGCAGCAGCAGATGAGCTATTGTCTCTGACTTCATATCTAAAAGGTGGACCAATAAGGTAGGAATATCTAAGATATGAACATCTGTACAGCTGTGTGTAATCTGTACAGGAGTGTCTAATAGAGTGGACAGTGAGTGGACAGTGCACTGCTGTGTCTGATCCACTCATACCAGCGCAACACACACCACCACATCAGTGTTACTGCAGTGCTGGAAATGATCCACCACCCAAATAGTACCTGCTCTGTGAGGGTCCATGGGGGTCCTGACCACTGAAGAACAGGGTGAAAGGGGGTAACAAAGTATCAGAGAAACAGATGGACTACAGTCTGCAACTGTAGAACTACAAAGTGCACCTGTGTGGAGCTGATAAAATGGACAATGAGTGTAGAAACAAGGAGGTGGTCGTAATGTTAAGCCTGAGAGTTTAAACAGAGTTTAAGTACAATCATGATGATTATAGTAATTGGCTAAAAATTAGAGATGTATTTATTTTTATTTATTTATTTCACATAAATTCTCTGAAGGCCTCAAAGGCCACCACACTTCCCTGCTGGTGCGGAATATGTAGCAGTCCAGAGTAGCATAGTGTTACTGGAAACAGCTCTTGGTGGTTAGAGATTAGCAGGCAGCCTGTAAACTGTGCCAGCAGCTCTCTCTCCCTCCCTCCCTCTGTCCTCCAGCTCCCTTCTTCTACCACACACTGCTCTGTCAGGCTCCTAATTACAACCAGAGCAGGCAGATGACAGGCTTATGAACTCAGTAAACGTGATTCCGCTCAACCTACATGGCCTGAACGTCAGTGATCTAGTAAGTGCTAACACAAGAAGTCAGAGAGGACGCTGGTTGCCACGGGAACAGATAGGAAAGGAGATCAATGCGTGCTTTTGTTTAGACAACTTGTTCACTTATCATCTGGACTGGTGCCTGAGGGTTTGGCATACGCATTGACATTTACGGACAGGATATACATAAACGCTTTGGTGCTGTAGTTTTGCTCCTACCATATAATAGGGCTCTCTCTCACTCACACACCTCTGCATAGCAGTAATCAGTCAGTAAATCAGCAGGACTGCTCGCTGTGCTCTGGGCCTCAGTCATGCTAGTTAGACACAGTTTTCAAAAGCACTGAGAAAAGTATAACAGCAGCATTGTGGCTAAAATACAAAACGGCTTCTATTCGTTTGGGAGCACTTTTTCCCTTTCTCATGAGGAAAGTGAGAGGAGAATGAAAGGAAGTATTATGATGATAAAATCAACACGAGCACGGTACATAAAATGAATAAGAATAATAAAAAATACATTTGACTATGTGGGGGAGAGTTTTGCAACAATTATGAAGCATTTTAATTTTCCAAAAGGTCAAATCTAAGGTTGTAATTGATGAATGTTAACTGAAAAATACAGTTTGACCAATAAAATGAGTTAAAAATGGTCAAATAATTAGAACACGGCTCAGCGAATCAGGTACCATAAATGGTACTATTACGGTACTACATTTTATAATCAATTTTTATGAGCTGCATGCTTGATTTTAGTGATGGTTAGTGGTCAAAAGAATTTTGAGTGTGTATACATGCACTTAATAATCCGATCATAATGGGATTTTCGCAGTTATCAGATTATTCAAATGGTCATGTGAACACAACACTCCAATCTAGAAATCTAACTAAGAACTCTGATAAAGAGGCTGGATTTTAGCTCAGTAATCAGATTTCTCAGTGTATGTAAACTCTGACTTGGATTTCTCAGTCTGGTCTTGAGATCAGATGGTGGATATTATGAGACGCAGCAAAACACTGTTGGAGCGTCGCTGAAACCAAACTCAAAATAAAGGAGTTAAATATTCTTCATCCTCTAAATGATGTACGTTCAGATGTTTTTGTTTTATATAAAGCTGCGGAATGTAGTTTGAGTTTTACGTCACGTCTTCTGTGAGTTTATTGGCTGGTTGGCTGTTTACTCAACAGCATGTAAACATGTTGATCAGATTACTGAAATATGATTTTCTGCAGTTATCGGATTATTAAGTTCATGTAAACGCACTCAACATGAATTTATTGGGACGCTTTATGGGTCTTATGAAAAACATTTGTTACTTCTGAGTGCCGCTATAACACCTTTAGGGGGCAGTGGTGAGTATTGTTTGTTTATTTGAGCTCGAGGTGCGTTTGCTGCCAGCCCTGAGTATTAATAAGCTTAAGATTTTATTCCATATGAATTTCAAGCAAAATATCCTTACATTGTAAATATCTTCATTTTATTTATTTACAATTGTTTATTTTTGTTATTGTTTGTGAAGGATAGAGTTTATACTTTATCTTTTTATGTTTAGTTTTAATATAGTCTATATAGTAACAAGTAACAAACTGTAAAAAACCTTGTTAAGTACTTAAAGTTAATTACTTGCTTAATTCTCTTCTCTTGTTATTACTTCTCTTTTTTTCGTTGCTGTGCCTTTGCTGCTGTAACACTGAGAATTTCCCTGTTGTGGGACTAATAAAGGACTCTATCTAACTGATCTAACTTTGTAACAGCCCATGCAGACCGACTGACGCAGCTGAGATGGGCTGTCTGCAAACTGAGAGGTTCTCTTGGGTCTGTAATGACTGCTATTGTCCTCTAAAGTAGGTTAGGGTGGTATGACGGTAATACTATACCACAGTATGTAGAACTGATGAGCCCAAGCCTGATTTAAAGCGCAGTGCATTTATCTTTTCAATGTTTGATTCATGTGAAAAGCTTTTGAACTAAAACGGAAAGTGCTACATAATTAAAGATTTGTTATTATTACTAAGTGTCGAGAGCCACACTTAAAAATGATGGTTCTTTAAGGGTTCTTCAGTAAAGAAAATGACTATATATAGGAACCATGATCATTCAAAGAACCCGTTACATGATTAAAGGGTTCTCTGCATGGTGAAAGGGTTCCTCAGAATGATGAAGAATGTGTTGTAGATGGTTCTATGTAGCACCTTTTTGAAAATGGTTCTATATAGCACCAAAAAGAATTGTTACGTTGTACCAATCGCAGAACCATTTCTGAAGAATAATTTCATCATGCAAAGAACCCCCTTAATTTTGCATTGGGACATGTTTTTGTTCATGATTCTATATAAAACTGTTCCTTTACTAAAGAACCCTTGAAGAGCCATAATTTTTAAACAAGATGTATTAATCAGCTAATTTAGATTTGCACTTAAAGTTGCACACCATTAACAAAAACTGTAAATTGTAATTATTTTCATGGCAGTTGTGCATCAGCTAACATCTCATGCTCGTCAATTAATCCCTGCTCAATTATAAGGAACTGCACACTTTCCATTCTACAGTAATAGTTGTTTACAGGCGACTGAGGACTCGTAGTAACAGACACTGGACACAGCAGCAGTGTCTCTCACGATGCCAGCTAGAAAAATGCATTGAAAACAGGCCTCCAGAACTGTGACCTCATGATGTCTAAGGGTAAGCAAGCAAGCCGGAGCCGTCAGCCCCTCTGGAATATCCATATAACAGTAGCTGACAACACTGACTGGCTCACGGATGTGCCAAACATAACCTGAAGGGGAGCAGAGGTGCCAGGCCAACCCAAACAAGCCTTTGATGAAGAAGCGTAGATAAAGGAAAGAGTCGTAAATAAGCTGAGCCGCCAAACTGACCCGAGGCCAGCACGGCTGACCCCTCAAGACTGCCACAGCAGGGGCTAACGGCAGGAAATCTGAGACACAGACCACTTTTACACAGTCTTCCCGCACCAGAGAACAGAGTGGGGTTTACTGCAGCCAACAGCACGACCCTAAAACTGCTCATTGGCCTAGCAAAGTACCCAATATGAATAAGAAAGAATGTGAATAATATTATTTATATATATATATATAAATATTAACTTCACAGGAGAAGGCAAAGATGTTTAGAATTTTAAGGTAAGTTAATGTAAAGAGATTTTTAAAAAATGGCTCCATACATCAAATTGTCACACAGTGGAAAGGGCAGCTGCTCGCAGAAATTTAATAATGTGGAAAAATTTTTAAATGTAGATATGGTCATATGCAAAAGTTACAACAACTGTGGTCAAATTACATGTTTTGTATTTTCACTCAGAAAATCAACGTCAACACATCCTCTACAGGGAACAGTGCACATGCGGTTTTTCTGCACATTTTAGCACAATTTCTATTTGCTGGCACAAAACTATGCAATATAAAATGTGCCATAACTTTTGCACATGCCATATGTTATGTTTTATGTTTTTTGATTATGTGAAATTAAGGAAATGGACAGTGCATTAATATGTGCATATGTGCAGGAATTTTTCACTTAAACACGGAATTTGGCTAGGGTGCATAAACTTTAGCCCAGTGCTTTTTTTTCTTAATCCGTCGCAAGACACCACAAAGCTATGACTTTTTTTTTTTTTTTTACACTTAAATGTTTTTTAAATTAACATATAAATTGAGTTTTTTTTTAAGCTGACAGGTCTTTTAAGTGTGGATGTTACCAAATAACAAAGCTACTGTAGCTAAGCGGATGTTTATGAGGGCTGGTGGGTGGTCCTTAGTCCAGTCTCATTTCCATAATGCTTCCTGACCAGCTCTGCACTTCGTTATTAACGTAACTAAGTGGTCGTTTTAAGTGGCGAGGACATGATCTGAAGGCGATGAGCAGGGTGGATAGTTACAACAGAGAAATCTGGAGGGCGGACTGTTCAGCAGTAGGTCTCGAAGGGAAGATCAAAAGGGTTAAGGGACACTTTTATATAATAGAAGACAGTTCAGGAGCATGTTTAAATCAAAACATTTACGAGGAAACTGTCCCTCCGGGTAAACACGGAGGAGGAAAAGCAGGCAGAGAGAACAACAATCTTTCATTTTCACATTTCAGACCATTTTGCCTCGTCCACTTTTACACTTATAATAAAGTTCACAAATGTCTACATATATGTATAAATACATGTTCTATGACATGTTCCACTACAGTTTACTGACAACGAAGTGCACTTTCTTAAAAGGTAGCATCCATGATAATATATGTTGTTGTTGATTTTCTCAGCGATAATTAGATTAGATTCAACTATGTGATTGTGCAGAGTTCAATGAAAGGGCAGTATAGTGGTTATAATATATATAATACATACATACATACATACATACATACACACACACACAAGATATGCAGAGTGAGTGGAGAGTGTACAATGAGGTAGTATGTCCTGTGGGAGGAGCATATGTAAAAATATGCAGAGAAAACTTGTACAGTAATTGTTGGTGCAAATGAGTAGTGCAGTAATACTAGGATATAAAATACAATATATTAATAAGTCACACTTCATTTGTAAAATCAAATCAAATTACGTTTTTCACATCACATTTACACAGGTGGAAAGTGAGTGAAAACCTTAGGTGCATAGCCCCCTTATAGAATTTAAATACAAAAAATTATATATAAAAATTATAATTATATTTATATGCACACTTAATGTATGATGTCTATTTATCCGATGAGTTAACATATCTCAAACACAAAACAAAATAATGTGTCTCTTTGCACAGGCCACATTTTATGTGGTAACTTTAGTAAATAGTAACTTTACAGGAGAGGGCTAAAACGTTCTTTACTTTCAATGGAAGTTAATGAAAAGAAATTTTATTCTAAGCAATTTTGGAGCATCTCTGTTGGTCCAATCATCATGAAATTTTCACACAACGTACAGGACGATGATGCAGAAAAGCAAAAATCACACAAAAATATTTGTCATGTAACTTATTATTTTTATATTTTAATCTCTTACTTGCTGTGTTGTTTGTGTGTGCCTGTGTGTTTTAAAAAAAAACTTCCTTCATAAATAATTTAAAACAATAATAATAAACTTCCTTTTCACTATTCACGCTATTCACCTGCGGCATCACCTAAAGACTCCCATATAAGCACTAAGGGGAAACCAAGATTTAAGGCTGTTGTGGAAGATATGACACTCCAGATCTTGTGTGGGAAACTGGAGTGAGTCTGTGAAAAGCATTAGATCCAGAGATGAGCTTTCACGCCACCCTCCCCCAAAACCCCCTGCCCCTGACCCCAGCCCCGTAGACAGCAAATTCTCTTTATTACACTGGCAGGTAAAGTCCCGTGAAGAGGTTAACGTTCAGGCCATGACCAGCCCCTCTGCTCCACCTCTGAAACCCTCAGCACTCATTCTCCACATTCTGGAGATGTGGTGCATGTGTGTAACTGAGCTGAGAGAGCATCAGAGTATCAGAGTCCGATCCAGCTTGACTCTGAGGAAGGACTCAGCAGTGCTTGGGTTCAGGAGGCACCTCTAGGTCACGTACGGCACATGAAGAAGATAAAGACCAAAACTCAGCCCTGTAATGAAGACCTGCGGTACAGTGCTTTTAGTAGTAAATGCCCGAGAGGTGTGTACGTGTGTGTGTGGAAAGGAGGGGTATTTACCTCTGTATGTGCTTCCCAGGTGAGTCACCACAGAGTTTTTATAAGCACTTCTTATCGTGTCCTCCAGAGTATGAATCTGGAAAAAAAGAGCCACAGCTGTCTGTTAGAGTGAGCAGTAAAGCACCGAGCAGCAATAAGGCCTTCAGGAAAGGAGGAGAGAACTGTCCATCAGGGATCTCAATGAATTTCTTCAGAGATAAACTCTGTGCTCACACTGCCAGGCCAAATCTGATGTCTGTCATATCCAGATTATACCCAGGTTGATTTCTGATAGTCTGGGCAGTGAATGTTCATATTTTTATAAATATTTCACAATCTCCTGAAACACATCAATCTAGTTTGAGAAACACATTTTTAATTTAAATGATGCTACTCATGGAGCATCCAATTCTCAGAGTAAATGAAATACCAACAGTAGTGTAACTATATGGTGAATGAAAATGGAATTACTGAATTTGAATTTTCAATTTGAGCCCAAACTTGAAATTTGAAAAACTTGAATTAGAATTACGCTTCTACTTTGCAGGTTACATGTTTGTTTTAATTTTGATGTTAATATGCTTTCATGCAGACTGAGCATGCATGACTAGTGTAGCTACAACTAAATCATATTATTCTAATTTAGAGTGACAGTTAAACCTGCCTTTGTGGATTCATTCAGGACTCAGCAGGAGATTCAGAGCAGAGCAATTAATCCACTGAGAACAGATATAACACCCCACTGATCTGACTGTCACCTAAATGATCTCTGCCACTATACACCCTTTAACTGCTGCTGCACTTTAACTTTAGACTCATACTCTCTGCACAATGTAAGGTTTACAGGTATGACTGTGTGTGTGTGTGTGTGTGTGTGTATGTGTGTGTGTGAGAGAGAGAGAGTGTGTGTGAGAGAGATGGTGGGAAGGCATGTTTTCTCTTAATTAATTATTTTTTTTATTCACTACATGTAAACGTCTGTCTGATTATATGCTTTGTGAGCTCCTGTAGCCAAAACCAAATTCCTTGTATGTTTAAGCAAACCTGGCCAATAAAGCTCGGTTCTAATTCTGACTGTCATATAAAAACTCAAACTTTACTCACGAACAGCAGGAAAAACAATGATTTCACAATAAGAGTCCTGCATAATTTTATTGTTACATATTTTACATACTACTACTTCTACTACTGAAAAATTCGACATGTCACTGTTATCAGAAGAAAACCTCATATCTCCAAAATGGTAACTTTACAGAAGAAGGAAAAAACATACTTTACTTTCAATGTAAATAAACAGAATCAAAATCGCCTTTACTTCCCAAATTTTAGTTCAAAATACAATGTAAAATGTTAGATGAAAAACTTCAATAAGCACGGATGGGTGAGTTTGATGTGGAAGAACTTGACCATTAAGTTAAAATTCATACTTTTTTCCTGCATTTTTTAACAGCAGTTCGAGAAGAAGACTTCCTGGCTAACGACCCCTCTGGGTAATTTGAGTTTGAGACCCCTGTTTAAGACACTGCCACCGTGCATAGTTCACAACTATGAGCGCGCTCCCTGAGGTAAAATAATGAAATAAATAAATAATGAGAAAGGTGACATGGCCTAATTATGCACAGTAAAAGCGAATAAGTGTAAGCAGATGTGCTGAGTAAGGAACTCAAGAGGGACTTCCCGTAATGTACCATTGGTGGGGCGAAGGAACCCTGAACACAGGGTATGACCGTTACACTCCTGATTCAATGCTCTTGCTTTCTCTGTCCACACTCAATCAATCAATCAATCAATCTGATCTCAGAGAACACTGAGGATGACCCTCATTTACAGTGTTGCTGAGTTGACACAGAACAAGGGATCGATAATGTTAAGAACATATAAAACAATAAAAGTAAATTTCATTTAAAAAACGACTCATAATAAAATAATAATCAAATAAATAAATGACATTAATATTAAAATATATGAAAATACAGTAAAAATATCAAACAATAAAATGTATCTAAAATGTAAAGGTTAATAAAATCAAAATAAAAAAATAAAAGGAGAATAAGATTCAAAAAGTAAACTAAAAATAAGAAATCACTACAAGAAAGATATAATAATCATAATTAAATCAAGAATAAGAACACGAATAATAAAATAAATAAATAAGTAATAAAATAATGAAAATAAGACAATAATGGTAAAAAAAAATCAAGTAAACCAGTGTCAGGCAGAGTGGAGGTGGTAAGAGTGTAAGACTAAGTGACCCAGCGAGCTGGTGCTCTGTAACTCACCCTGTCTTGGTACTCTTGCTCTTTCAGCTTGGCTTCACTCAGAAGGGTGGTCTTCTTAGCAAGCTCGACCTGAGGGCAGGTGAGATGGGTGAGGTAACTAATTAACAGCCTGATTAGTGATTACTGTTCAAAATTAAACTTTTATAGGAAAAAAACAGAAAAGAAAACAAAGAATCTCACCTGAAGTTCTTCAAGACCCTGAAAGACGAGAGGGAACAAAATATGAACGTTTGGCACGTTGACCATACGACATACAATAAACAGTATTGTGAAAAAGTTAACTTTCCAATCAAGCCTTCATTCACTTGAAGTTCAGTTTTTGAACTCAGTCCACTGTTCTTATTTCACTCTGACTTTCTTTTACTTGTGCAAGTGAATTATTGTATCTCTCATCTCCTCAGAAATATCTCTTGAAAAATGATACAGTGAATTAAAGTGAATAACCTGTACATTATGGCAGTTTTGACTGGAAATTAAACAAAGGAAGGGTTGTTTACTTTTGCACAGCACTGTAAAAAAAAAAAAAAGAAAAAAAAAAAGAAAAAGAAAAAAAAAAGACAATGTTCTACAACCCCAATTCCAATGAAGTTGGGACGTTGTGTAAAACATAAATAAAAACAGAACACGATGATTTGCAAATCCTTTTCAATCTATATTCAATTGAATACACTACAAAGACAAGATATTTAATGTTCAAACGGATAAACTTTATTGTTTTTTTGTAAATATTCATTCATTTTGAATTTGATCCCTGCAACACATTCCAAAGAAGTTGGGACAGGGGCATGTTTACCACTGTGTTGCATCACCTTTCCTTTTAACAACACTCAATAAGTGTTTGGGAACTGAGGACACTAATTGTTGAAGCTTTGTAGGTGGAATTCTTTCCCATTCTTGCTTGATGTACAACTTCAGATGCTCAACAGTCCGGGGTCTCCGTTGTCGTATTTTGAGCTTCAAAATGCACCACATATTTTCAGTGGGAGCCTTGCTGAAATAAGCAGGGACGTCCCTGAAAAAGACGTTGCTTGGATGGCAGCATATGTTGCTCCAAAACCTGTATGTACCTTTCAGCATTAATGGTGCCTTCACAGATGAGCAAGTTACCCATGGCATGGGCACTAACACACCCCCATTCCATACTTTGGCCCAGAGGACACGACGTCCGTGATTTCCAAAAACAATCTGAAATGTGGACTCGTCAGACCACAGGACACTTTTCCACTTTGCGTCAGTCCATCTCAGATGAGCTTGGGCCCAGAGAAGCCGGCGGCGTTTCTGGGTGTTGTTGATATATGGCTTTAGCTTTGAATGGCAGAGTTTTAACTTGCACTTGTAGATGAAGCGACGAACTGTGTTCACTGACAGTGGTTTTCTGAAGTGTTCCTGAGCCCATGTGGTAATATCTGTTACAGAATGATGTCGGTTTTTAATGCAGTGCCATCTGAGAGATCGAATGTCACAGGCATTCAATGTTGGTTTTCTGCCTTGCCGCTTACTTGCAGAGATTTCTCCAGATACTCTGAATCTTTTGATGATATTATGGACTGTAGATGATGAAATCCCTAAATTCCTTGCAATTGCACGTTGAGAAACGTTGTTCTTAAACTGTTGTTCACAAAGTGGTGAACCTCGCCCCATCCTTGCTTGTGAGCGACTGAGCCTTTCAGGGATGCTCCCTTTATACCCAATTATGACACTCACCTGTTTCCAATTAACCTCTTCACCTGTGGAATGTTCCAAACAGGTGTTTTTTGAGCATTCCTCAACTTTCCCCGTCTTTTGTTGCCCCTGTCCCAACTTCTTTGGTACGTGTTACAGGCATCAAATTCAAAATGAGTGAATATTTGCAAAAAACAAAGTTTATCCATTTGAACATTAAACATCTTGTCTTTGTAGTGTATTCAATTGAATATAGTTTGAAAAGGATTTGCAAATCATCGTATTCTGTTTTTATTTATGATTTACATAACGTCCCAACTTCATTGGAATTGGGGTTGTACAAACTAAAACATAAAACGTGGCCTATGCAAAAGTGTACAAAAGCGGCACATTCTATTTATGTTTAATGTTGTTCATAAATATGTTATTATATATATATGTTATTATTACTCTTTATTTATTCATTTTTATTTTTAATTAGATTTTTTTTTTAAACTATCCTAATTTAATCTCTAATTTGATTTTTAATTTAATGGTTTTCAAATCTATTGTTTTCATCAAGTGTTAATCATGTTTTCATCTTTTTTTTTTTCTTTTTTTTTTAAACAACTCTGTATTTTCTGAGCTGTAAAGCACTTTGAATGACAGCAGTGTTTGAAAGGCACTACATAAATGAACTTGCAATGTCTGAGCAGGACACATTAACTTATTTACACCTAAAAATTTTTTTTTGCAATTTGACCAGGTACAAGTACAGTTTATGGAACAGGACGTGCACAAACAGAGATGATAAGCAGAGAACCTTCCTTATGGTGGGTCATCTGGGATGTAACATATTCAAAAACGTACACATAAGTGATGACATCAGGCTGGAAAAAACGCAGAATGTGAACTAGCCTGTATCTAGACTTTGTGAGGCCAAAAAAAAAAAAACAAAAAAAAACTGCACCACATGGGGGGGGTGGGAACTTCTGCTCTCTACCTCCAAATGTGCTCACCCAGGAGTCACAGGCAACATAAATCAACCAGCCCCAGTGCTCTCAGAGGAGCTAAATGAGAACAGAGATTTAAAACCTTGTCTCCTATGGATCTTTCAAACTGATCTATACAAGAAGCTCATTGACTTTTTGGAGAGCTGCCATTTAACTTCGGCAAGACTTCTGCAGTATAAGAATTCTGCCGTCTTAGTCGCCCTCGGATGAGAGAACATAACGGTGTGTTTTACGAGGAGGTAAATGGCTCCATCTGGTAACAGTCGTGGGAACCTCTTCTGCATACCTGAGGACCGCTGAGGCTCCTCTGCTGCAGCTCCTCCAGCTCTTTCTGCACCTCCCACACGCGAGTGCCCATCTCCTCCTCTCGGCTCTGCAAGCACAGCACTCAGTTCCGTTAGACCTTGATATACAGGAATCGTTTTCATGCAGTAAATAAGGAAACAAATCCGCTGTTCTTGACATCCGAATGCTCAGCATAGTTATGTCAGAACGTCAAGCGTGGATTTAAAACCCTGCAGGTATGAATCACATAACACAGCACCATGGGGAGCAAGAGGAGGTGGTGTGTGGGGTAATGCTTTCCTGATGATGCACCAATTATGTGCTGAAAAGCAATGTTAGTGCAAGGATGAGTCTCTGCAGAGTTCACTTTAAATTACAGCCCCTCGAGACAGCCGGGACGCGCCAAAGCATTTCAGCAGCATTTAGAAATGCTGTTAATGGATGTAATATTTCAGTCCTGCAGGGCAGACGCGTTTTTCACAAAACACTTCTTTTTTTTCCTTTTTGGGAAAATTATGAAACGGGAAGTAGATTGTTACCTAAAGGAGATGCACTATTGCTTAACAATGCTACTCCTTTGGGTGATAAACTACTGGTGATGCACAGAAGTGAACATTCCTGGCCGGAACTGAAATGAGACACACCTGTCCAAAAAGCAAAACCCAAAACTGAAAGGATGCTTTTTTCATTTTCCATTTATTTAACCTTCTGAATAAAGGCACTCGCATTAAAATACAGGGAAATAATAATGAACATAGTACAGATGCACCAATCATCAATTTTTATATGTATATAATTGATTACATTTCCAGCTTCTTTACAACCAAACTGATCACAGGCCTCAGATTTGGTGCACAGCAGTTAGTTGGGGTTGTGATTTCACAGGTATTTGGTTGGTTCTAACTGGTCTAACTACACTACTGGTCTACAGACAGTTCACTAACTTTTCCCACTTAAATCTTAAGACAGTGTCTTTAATAAGTTCTGTTAATTATATTGATGAGTTAAAACGGCAGTGTTTGCGAACTGAAAACTGCACTCTACGTTAAAATAAACATTCAGCCCTGCCCACAAGAGGCAAACATATTGTGAATGTGCAATTACCTTAGACTAACGCTGCACTAAACGACAAAAATAAACTTATACTGCTGTAAAATTGAATGCTTTTAACCTCACCTGAATGATCTGCTCATAACGCTGGACAGTTCTGTTCAGATCATCTTCTTTTTGGGCGACTATCTTCTGGAGCTGACTGGCCTCCTCTCGATGGCTTTCTATGAGCTCTGCTTCCACACTTTGGGCTTTTTCTGCATAGAGGAATCAAAGAGGGCAAAATTAAGCTCACGCAGCTTCCATAGTATAGGAGGTGAAAGCCCGTGAGAAAATATGGACATTCATAAAGAGCCCATATACACCAATCAGGCATAACATTCTGACCACCTCCTTGTTTCTGCTCCACTTACTCTATAGGTGCACTTTGTAGTTCTACAGTTACAGATTTTAGTCCATCTGTTTCTCTGATACTTTGTTACCCCCTTTTATCCTGTTCTTCAGTGGTCAGGACCCCCACGGACCCTCACAAAGCAGGTACTATTTGGGTGGTGGATCATTCTCAGCACTGCAGTAATACTGCCGTGGTTGTCTTAGTGTGTGTTGCGCTGGTCTGAGTGGATCAGACACAGCAGTGCTGCTGGAGTTTTTAAACACTGTGTCCACTCACTGTCCACTCTATTAGACACTCCTACCTTGTCGGTCCACCTTGTAGATGTAAAGTCAGAGACAATAGTTCATCTGCTGCTGCAGTTTGTGTTGGTCATCCTCTAGTCCTTCATCAGTGGTCAAAGGACACTGCCCACAGGACACAGTTGGCTGGATATTTTTGGTTGGTGGACTGTTCTCAGTCCAGCAGCAACACTGAGGTGTTTAAAAACTCCAGCAGCACCATGTCAGCGTTATTGCAGTGCTGAGAATGACCCACCACCAATAAATACAAATACATTGTCTGTATATTTATTATACTTCTATTTATTTTGGATTTTGTGCTTTGTTTTGCTTTGTTTGAGCTGTAGTGTGTTTACCTGAGACTCACCACAGTAAATAAGGAAATATATCCTTACACGTCGTGCAAATTACAAATAAACATAAAGCTTACACAGAAGCATTTTCTTTACTGAAGAACCCTTAAAGAACCATCTTTCTTAGGAGTGTACATCAAAGTCTCTTATTTAAAAAAAAATAAATAGAGGAATATTTCTCCCCAAACATGGACCCTTTACACCACTTTTCATTTCAAACCAGCCAGAAAACAGAGGCAACTCAAAACATCCAGGTTTTGAAATATGAAGTCAAATTCTGTCATGCAAATGAAATTCTGCTCTTACCAATGGTTTCCTTCACTGAAGCTTCAAGTTCTTTCTCTTTCAGAGCCATCTGGGTGTTGAACTCCCGCATCAACTGCTTAAGAGCGGAGTTGTGTTTCATTTCCATATCTTCCATTTCAAGTCTGTTAACGAGTGTTTTATCTCAGTAATACAAACATTTTGTAAAAATAGAACTGCTGGTGAAATTAGATGTTTTGTTGATTCTCTAAGTGAAAAACACATTCTCTACAAACTTTGGTACATTTTAATGCACAATTACTGTTTATTTACTGAATTCATAATACTGGGAAAACACATTATATTATATTATATATATTGCTGTTGTTGGAAGAAAAGCTCGGATCTCCAAAATGGTAACGTTACAGCAGAAGGTAAAAAACCTACTTTACTTTTAATGTAAGTCAATGGAACCAGAGTTCTTTCCAAGTCTTTTTGGGCTGTTTGTTTTGGTCCATTCCTCATGAAATTTACACACAGTATAAAGATCAACAGCCAATTTCAAATTATGTCAAAAACTAATAAATGACAAAAACGTATATATTATATATCTATATAATTTTATATATATAATTATATATATATATATATATATATAATTTTTTCCACTATGTTAAACTCAACAAATACACAGAAATTAAACACTAAAATGACTGTTTTCTGTAAAAAGTGTTATTTTCATTTAGAAAATAAACAAAACAAGTAATTTGACCAACGTTTGCACACAACTGCAAGCTTTAATAACTGAGTGTTAACTGAACCATTTTTCCTGAATGATAACAGGAAAAAACTATGATCATGAGTCTTCTTACCTCAGCTTCTGTTCATTCTCCTCTGCCATTTCTTTCCTCAGGTATTCTAGCTCCTTTTCATGCTCCTTTCTCAACGAGCGGAGATCTTTCTGTAGTCGGGTGTAATCTTTCTGGATCTTCTGCTTCTCGTTCTCTGCTTCCAACAGTTTTCTATCTAGATCATTCTCTGAGCCTTTGGACCCGTCTGTAAGAACATCTGTGTCTCCGAGTTCTCCTTGTGAGCTCTGCTGGGCTTTAAGCTGGTTTTCTTTTTCTTCCAGGCTTCTGCCAAGTTCCTGAAGCTTTATCTCGTACTCTTTCACCAAGAGATCCTTCTCAGTCTTCCAGTCCTCTTCTTTCCCATTTGCGTCCCTTTCTTCCATCTCAACAGATCTCAAGGGCTCCATTGCTAAGACACTGCTAGTCTGCTCCACAGAGCATTCTTCTCTTTGTATGGAACTTACCTCTTTCTCCTTAAGCTGGCCCTGGAGATTTGAGCAGGTCTTCTGAAGCTCCTGGACCAGTGCAGTTTGTTCCAAAAGTTCTGCTTCAAGCCTGCTGATCTCAGCCTGGTGGACAGTACTCTGTTCCTCCAGCTCCCTGAGCTTTGAAAGGGCCTCCTCGTCTCTTGCCGTAGCCAACTCCTCTTTGGAAGACGCATCTTTGTGAAGAGCAGCCAACTTCTCCTCATATATGTCCTTTAAAGTTTGCAAAGAGCTCTCTCGCTGTAACTCATCACTTCGCACTTGCTCCAGGTGCTTTGAGTGCTCCTCCTTTAGGCTGTTCATAGCCTCCTCCATGATCCCCCTATTATCCTCCAACCTCACAATCTGTTGTTCCCTCTCATTCTGCTTCTGCCTGACATCCTCCAGTTGTGCCTGCAGATTCTTGATGACCTGCTCCTTCTCCTCAACGTGCGAGGTCAGCTGTTTTCGAATCAAGCCGATTTTCTGCTCAGCTTTCTTCTTCAGCTCGGTGGCTTTCCCTGCGCTCTCCTCAGCCGCCTTCAAAGCCTCATCTTTTGCTTTCAGTAAAACTGCCCTCTCCCTCTCAAAGTCTCCTTGCTGGATCTCCATTTGTCGCTTGGCATCTTGGATCTCACTCTCCAAAGACTGAAGCTTTGCCTCAAGCTCACTTCTTTGAGAGCACTGCTCCTGGGCTTGCTGGAGCTGCTGGACCAGCTCTGTCTTCTCGCTCTCCCTGATGCTACAATGCTGCCGCAACTCGGCCGCTAGCTGTTCCCGTTCTTTCGTCTGCAATTCGACACGTTCCTCTAACTTGCTGATTGTCCTTGTGCAGTTGTCCAACTCTAAGGTCAAGGCACTTACCTTCTGCTCTTTCTCACTCAGCACCTGGTCCATCTCTGACTTACTGATAGACTGATTGTCAATGCTGGCAGTGAGTCTCTGAAGGTGCTCGTCCTTCTCTGATATCTGTCTCTCCATTTCTTCTATCTTACCTTGAAGAGACTTGACAGTGTTGTGGTTCTGAGTGAACTTGGACTCTGCTTTCTTTTTCAGTTCTGACATCTTGTTCCTGAGAGTATCCACCTGCTCAAGAGCCAAGCTCTTTTCTTTCTCAGCCCTTTCCACTGTCTCCTCCATTTGGCTTTTGAGACTCTGCTTCTCCTCACTGTGCTGCTGATTCAGCAGAGATATGGCTTCCTCCTTCTCAGTTATGCTACGTGCTAACTGGGTCTTCAGGTCATCTACGATACCCTCCAAGTTACTCATATGCAAAATATTTGCTTTAAGTTTCTCTGATATGTTTTTATTTTCTTCATCAAGTTTTTCTATACAAACGACTTTCTCAGAAAGTACTTGAGAGTAATTGGTAGCATCTTTTTGCAAAGACTCCTTCTCTACTGTTAAGGCTTTAAGAGTTTCTGAATTCGCGCTTAGTTGAAGGGCCATCTGGTCAAGAGAGCTCTTCACGCCCTGGCTCTCCTCTATGGCTTGCTGAAGCTCTTTCTCTAAAGTACCAATTTTATCATTCTTGGCCACAATGACATTTATAAGATGGGATACTTTCTTCTGATTATGTACGACCCTATTTTGGAGGTCGTTGACTTTGGCCTCCACTTTATTGCAAAGATCGTCGGAGAATCCCTTTAATATTGCCTGCACACCTTCACAATGCTGCTCCAGCTCCTTGTTCATAGCACAGATTTGCGCCTGGAACTCTTTCTCCTTCGTCAGAAGCTCCGCAGCTTTCTCTTCAAGAGCCCTCTGCAGGTCCTCACCTTCCTTACACCTGGAAGTTTCAAGTATGCTAAGCTTCTTGCGTGTGTCTTCAAGCTCTTCAGAGAAGGCTTGTAATCTTTCTTTACTGGTCTCTTCAGCCTTACAGAGCTGATCCTGAAAGAGGTTCTTCTCAGTCAAGGCCTGGTTGAGATTCTTTTCTACAGTCTCTATCTGCTTTTTCAGCAAGTCTTCTCCTTCAGACAGATTTTCCAGCTTTACAGCAGCTTCCCTGAGCTCTGCTTGAAGTTTCTGTACAGTAGTTTCCCTCATTGCAAGTTCTTCCCTAAGGTTCTTCACCTCCAGCTCCACCTTGTTCTTCTCTTCTCTGCTGCTTGAAAGCTGTTGCGAGATTTCCTCCAACTCCTGCACTTTTTCTTGAAAAGTGAGTGCATGTTTCTCCTGCAACTCTTCCTCCTGCTGGCTTAGCTTCTCCTGCGAATGGCGCAGAAGGTCTTCTTGCTCATGTTTGAGGGCTTCTTGAAGCTTCTCTAACTGCTCTTTGTGATTCATCTCTAAATCTGACAAAGCATTGCTAAGACCTTCTGAACTTGTCTGAGCCATCTCAAGGATCTTGTCTTTTACCTGTTGGTCCTTTTGCCAAAGCTCTTCGTCCTTCTTGGCTAGCTCTGATTTGGTGTTTTCTTCTTGCTCGTGAAGCTTTTTCTTAAACTTTTCTTGCATTTCTTTGGTTTTCTGTTTGAATTTTTCCATCTTGGTCTCCTGGGATTTCAACTTGCTATTCAATTCTTTTTGTAGGCTCTCCAATTTTTTCTCATAGAAACTTTTCTCCTCATCCAACTGCTTCTTTAACTGGCTTTGCTCCTCTTGCATTGCATTGCATGTTTCAACATGTGACTTCTCTTTTTCAGCCAGATCACTGATAGTTTTCTGTACCGTTTGCTGAAGGTCTTCATTTTCAATAGTCTTCTGTTGAAGACAGACTGCTTTCTGTTGACAGTCACTGCGGCTGGCTTCAAGAAGCTTCTCGAGCTCACTCAGCTGATTCTTTGACTGTTCCAGTTCTCCTTTTAATGAGTTCAGATGACTGCTAGCCTCAGCAAGGGCCTCTTTTTCACCCTGTGCAGTATGCCGGAGATCTTCCATTTCCTTCAACTGTGCTTCTACATCCTGATGAGCCCTTCTGGCATCTTCCTCCAGACTTTTTCCCCTTTGAACATGTTCTTCAAGCTCTTTTTCTTTCTCTTCTAAAACCAACCTTATTTGATTTAGCTCTTCTTTCAGGTCATTCTCCACTCCTCCAAGCGTCTGCTCATGTTGACGGTTGATGCTTTCAACCTCGGTCTGATGTTTCAACTGTTCCTCCTTCAGTCTCACCTCAAACTCTTGCTGAGCAGAGTTGTTAACAGTATTGAAGGCCACAAACTTCTCGTCCAACTCTTGTTTAGTCTTCTGCAGATCGCTCAGCTCAGAGGACAAGGCTTCCAGCTCAGTCTGCTTAACATCCAATTTCTCCAATGTTTTCTGATTTATATCTTCAACATGGGCATGAAACTCTGCTTCTTTCTCTTTCAAGAGTGCCTCAATCTCAGCTTTGTGTTTCTGCGTTAGTTCTTCAATAGCAGTAGAGTGCTGCTGGTTCATAGCCTCTGACTGCTCAGTCTTCCATCTTTCCAGCTCCTGCTCATGCCTCTCTTTTAGAGCAGATATCTCAGCTTCATATTTCTTCCTCTGTTCTTCATTCTCTGCCGAAAGCTGATCTGAGTGGGTAGCCTCCTCCTGTGAGCTCTTGGCGAGAGAACTTTCCAGTTCAAGTATTCTCTACAATTTGAAAAGCAAAAACAAACAGAATAATGTTAGCATTAGTGAAGGCCTGAATAGTATTTTACAGACTCTGAATACTTGGTGTTTCCAGATGAGCACTCTAACACTCTTTCCTAAGAGCATCTTTGAAAACAATGCTGACGTTTCAAAATTAACCATAATTTTAAATTTGTTCATTTAAATTTAAAATATAAATCTATTTTAGTTTTAGAATCCTAAGCAGTTTCACACATTTACATGTCCCTTTTTATGATGGATGTCCAAAAGATGCTGATAGATAAGCTTAAATGTTACATCAGTTGAGGAGACAGATGCACCGTGATGTCAGATGAGGAGACAGATGCGCTGTGATGTCAGTTAAGGAGACAGGTGTGCCGTGATGTCAGTTAAGGAGACAGGTGTGCTGTGATGTCAGTTAAGGAGACAGGTATGCTGTGATGTCAGATAAGGAGACAGATGTGATAAGATGCCTTTATTGTCATTGCACAGTGTACAACGAAATTGAGCAGCAATCCAACGGCACTTCCTACACACAAAACAATTAAACGCTAAAATATATAAAGTGCAGATTTAAGAAAAATAGTATAAAAATCTTAAATATAAAGAAAAAGGACAATAAAACTATATTCTAAACAGACAATAGACAAGTGACATAGCAGTTAGTTACTGCACATTCCTGGATACTTATAGAGTTATATAATATTGCACATCTTAAGAATTATTGCACAGAAAGAATATAGATTGCACACTTGATATAGTGCAGTGAATAATAAATAGGACAGAGGTGAACTGGTACACAGGAACAGTGTAAAGTGTCCTATGAAGTCAGTGCCAGTGAAGAGTTGTGGTGTTCAGTTCACTTTGACTGAGCACAGTGTTCTATAAAAAGTCCTTGTCAGTGCCTGTGTTTGGAAGTCTTCAGTTCCCGTACGGCTCTGGGGTAAAAACTGTTTTTAAGTCTGTTTGTCCCGGATGGGATAGCAGGACGAACAGATGATGTCCTAGGTGAAATGAGTCCTTCAGGATGTTGGCTCCCTGCCTGGAGGATCTGTTCAGCCTCCGCTGCCTCAGCAGGGCAGTGGGCAGCAGATGATTTTCTGGGCCGTATTTATGACTCCCTGCAGTGCTCACCTCTCTGCCACTGAGCAACTGCTGTACCACGTTGAGATGCAGTATTTCAGCACACTCTCAATGGTGGAGTGGTAGTAGGACACCAGCAGCTTCTCCTGAAGGTTGTTTTTCCTGGGAATTCTCAGGAAGTAGAGTCTCTGCTGTGCCTTCTTGACCACTGCCATGGTGTTGGTGGTCCAGGAAAGATCTTCAGAAATATGTGTCTGAAGAAAGGGACTCTTTCAACACAGTCCCCATTGATGTACAGTGGTGTGGGGACTTTCCACCAGTAGTCTATAAAGAGTTCTTTTGTTTTTGAGGAGTTCAGGGTGAGATTATTTCCTGAACACCACTCAGTTAGTCCCTGGACCTCATCCCTGTAGGCGATCTCGTCTCCTCCAGAGTCTCCTCCTTAAAGTCCAACCACTGTCGTGTCATCCACAAACCTTACTATGGTGTTGGAGAAGTGGGTTGGGACACAGTCATAGGTGTACAGAGCATAGAGAAGTGGACTAAGCACGCACCCCTCCACTCCAGTGCTGAGTTTGAGGGTAGAGGAATGATGGAGACCCAATCTTACAGACTGGGTGCGGCCAGTCTCAGAAAGTCTTTGATCAAGAGGCAGGTGGGTTGTCAAAGTCCCAAGTCTATGAGCTTGGTCACCAGTCTGTGGGGGATGACTGTGTTAAAAGCTGAGCTGAAGTCTACGAAGAGCATCCTCACATAGCTCCCCTGGTGCACCAGGTATGTGAGTGCTGTGTGAAGAGCAGTGGTGATGGCATCTTCTGTAGATTTGTTTGCTTTGTAGGCAAACTGGTGTGGATCAAAGATGGGTGGGAGGATGGCTCTGATGTGATGCAGAACCAATGTCTCAAAACACTTCATTATGACCGGTGTGAGTGCGACTGGACGGTAGTCACTTAGGTCATTCATGGTAGTCTTTTTTGGCAGTGGAATGATGGTGGCAGACTTCAGACAAGGTGTTATGATGCATTTGGACAGGGACAGGTTGAAGATTTTTGTAAAGACCACAGACAGCTGGTCTGCACATACCTTCAGCACCTTTCCTGTCACAGGTGGTCTTAACCTCCTTGATGCCTCTCTTTAGGTTGGTTCTAGCCACACTGTAGAGTGCTCTGTCACCAGACCTGAAGGTGGCATTCTGCTCATTAAGGAGAATTCGGACCTCCTTTGTCAACCAGGGCATTTGGTTTGGTTACACCCTGATGTTTTTGTCCACTGTGACATTGTCCACACATTTTGTGATGTAGCAGAGCACAGCTGATATGTACTCCTCCAGGTCCTGATCCTCAAAGACATCCCAGTTGGTTCTTTCGAAGCAGTCCTGCAGCTGTGAGGAAGTTCCTTCAGGCCATGTCTGATAGTCTTTGTGATGGGTTGAGATTTTCTTTTGAGGAGAGTTAAAAATATAGAGCAATGATCTGATTGGCCCAGATGTGGTAATAATGTTGATTTAAAACTGTTCTTGATGTTTGAGTAGACCTTGTCTAATGTATCTCTCCCCTCCTCCAGCTATAATATGAGCTGCTTCAGGATAGCTGTTCTGTTGGGAGCTAATGGCACTGAGCGCTATGCTAGCATTAGCGTCCAGTGCAATGTAAACAGTGGTTACCATGAGAACGGTAAACTCATAAGGGATATAAAAGGGCCTGCATTTAACTGTCAGGTACTCCAAATCAGAAGAACAGTGTCTATCGATGATTTTGGCATTTGTGCACCAGCTGTTATGGACGTAAATGCATAATTCAGTCTGAAACACTTTTGATAGCTCCAGCGCGAAAGGGTGGGACTAAACTGCTGTAGACCAATGTTCACAAATTACACTCTTTACATTAAACGATGACATGGGCCCTTTAAATTTAATTTGTATAGATTTAATAGATTTTTGGCTGTTTAGATCTTACAGGAATCAGCTAAACCATGAATGAAGACGCTCAGTTTCTTTACCCGAACATCACTCAACAGTCAAAACTACAGCCAAACAAGTTAATGTGTAAAGAAATTAAAAAATATGCAACACCATGACTGCAAAAATGATATCTCAGCATGTAAAAACATCTTAAATGTCAATATACCTAATATTTCTTTTTATGGTATTATAAGATTATTATTATTATTATTATTATTATTATTATTATATGTTTCTATATATTTTTATCTGGTGAAAGTGTCTTATTCCATTGGCAGATCATTTTGCTAATTTTGAGAAATAGTGCTTAAAACAAGTAAATAATTTGCTTATGAAACAAGACACTTTCGTAAGATTAAATGAAGTGAAACAAAAAATGCCTAGAAATTGAGTACATAATAAAAATCAAGCTATCTAATAATGTGAAATATTAGCTATATTAACTAAATTTCAGGTGTTTTCACTTATATACACTATACACAAAATATATTTTGTGTATTTTGGCAGTGACCATATACGAGTACTCAAGTATTTGAATTATCCAGGCCAATAAACATGTTACAAATACTGAAATCTGCTGAGCTCTCATTTGGATTGGATTCAAATTGCTGCTGACCATGAACTTTATCTGAGCAGTGGCTAGATTTGGCCATGAAAGCACACCCCACTGTGGTGCCTCATAGAAGACACGATAGGACGAGTTCAAATAAACTCACAGTTCTGGTGCTCTCTAGCTCGAGCTGCAGATCCTTGGCTCTGGCCTTGGCATCAGCCTGCAGGGCAGCCTTCTGCAGCTCTGCTTCCTCCAGAGCCAGAAAGGCCTGCTGCTCCTTTTCCTGAGCTGCACGTAACAGCTCCTCTCGAACCTGCTCCTGAACAGCCAACACCAAAACAAGGCAAACTGTTAAAGCACATTTTCATATATATCTACAACTTCATGGGCTACAAACTTAGTCAGTGTGAGGGTTAAAACAACAGGACAAATGTACCACTGCCTGGTTTATCTGGGCACTTATTTCTTTGTCTTTGTCAGCCAGAGCCTCCGAATGCAGACGCTCCATTTCGGATATCCTGTCTTCTGTAGATTTCTGAAAAGATAAAAGACTTGTGACTCAGACATCATCAAACATATATTCATGTAAAAAGTTGATTTATTAGAATATTTGTCAAATCCAATTAAACTATGACCGTTCCAATGAGAAAAAAAAAAAAAAAAAAAAAACACCACACGTGAATGTTTAAAGGGGAACTCTTACGATTTTTCAAAATTTCTGCATAATTAAATGATTTAGATGTAAACAGAGTGGTTCAGAGTGGTTTCACACCAAACAGCTTCAAATCACTCTGTTTACATCTCAACCAAAATAAGCTGTCTATTTTACTACCAAATTCACAGAAAAGCATCATTGCTGACCACGAACAAACAAAACAACATTTGCTTTGGCTTTAATTAGACTTAAATTGCAGAAAGATTTTGGGACACATCTAACACGTTCTTAACTGCTGAGCAGAATAAAGTGGTATGTTTACTTTATACCATATGTGCTGAAACATTATTGCGTGAAGTAACCGAAGGATCTGCATCAGAAGGTTCTTCTACATTTCTTACAAATGTAGATGCGCTATGGCACAGCAAGCTAATAATCTAGTAATATTTATAAAGTAGTGAAGCTCTATAACTTCTAAAGACTGCAATATCACCAGCATGTGGATTTAGTGGAAATGTAATGCTCAAACACATTAGAACTGACTTTTTTGTCAACCAAATTTTGAGGTTGAATCAATACTTTAAACATCATGGGCTTTTGAGGATGCTTGATAATTTATCCTGAGCACCCCCTGGTGGATTTAAGAGAAATAACCCTTTAAAATTTAAAATTCTGCATTATTAAAAAGACGTCTCAGCAAGAGCACATCTTTAAATTTAGTCAATACATGTAATATTTCTCATTATGATATTGTTATACGACTAATATACAATTATTTAACCTGTTTCTAGACATTTTTACTCCACTGGCAGATCATCTTTCTTGAAATAATACTGAAAACAATTAAAATGATCTGCCAATGGAATAAGACACTTAATTATAAAATAAGATTCCTTAAAACAGGTAAAAATGTCTGAAAATGTACTAGATATATTGACTTCACAAAAAAACAAAGTATTTAAAACATGAATATATTTAAATATTTAATAACAATTAAGGGGAGAAAGCTCAAACTTGCTTTCTGCTCTCATTTACCAGCCCTACTGTATACAGTCAATGCTTGTGTTCTAGATTAAGATTCTAAAGTACAGTCTTGATAAATCATTAGCTGACACGGTTAGTGTTTGTAAAGAATGTAATATTTATACAGTTGAGGTGAGCAGCAGGCCACCATTTACAAATCTGGGAAAAGCTTTTATGTTATGTTAAGGATTCAGAGGACCTGATGAAAGAAACAGAACCAGTCTCCACTGCTAGAACTGAAACACAAACTCAGATTTAAGCACAGAAGACTGGCCAACAAATGTGCCTGCTCAGGCAGTTATGATTTATGATGGCTACGTCGTTAAAAATTCACACTCCAGAGCCTGGAGAAAGAATTAGGAGGAGTGGTGATTCATAAAAATACCAACTGCCTTGTAATACAAGGTAAATCCTTATCTATCGATTGGTATAAGTTGTGAGTAGATCGATGGTTTTTCCTAGCTGTATGTGCTTAAATAAACTCAGTCTTAAATACACGGAACACCATGATTCTCAGCGTTAAGCTTCTGGATTAACAAGTCATTCATGCTGTCGTTTCTTTCTTTGGGGATGAAACAGTGTGACAGAATCTGCTGGTGCTTCCAAAAGGGGCATGGATGCATCAAGACCATACTTTGGAATTGAAATACCGAACAAAAGAAATAACTGTATACAGTAGCACTTAAAAATTGTGAACAGAAAGCAAACTCAAGCTCTCCCCCTAGTTTGCTTGTCAAATATTGAAATATATATAAATTAAAAAAAAATAGGTTCTTTTTCAGATTTCAGAAAATGGACAGCTTAAAGGGGAATCCCACCAATTTTTGCAAATTTTGGTTAAGATGTATTCAGAGTGGTTTGGTGTGAAATGGTTCAGATGTCTTTACAGTGGTGGTGATAGGAACCAGGGATCGCCATGACTACAACACAAATATAGACATTTTATTTACCATCCAGAACCACCAGTGAACCTACACAAGTCTTCTGAGTTTTTATGGAATGTTCATGATGGGAAAATAGTGGAAAATCTGGAAAGAAAAAGATTTTTGAAAGAAAAGATTTCTTTGGGGACTATTTTGCCTCACATGTATCCCTCCACCATAAACAATTTTTTAAAAAACATTTTAGAACTAACACATTCTTAGAACTGTCATAAAACAATGTGTCCAACATTAGGTAGCATAATTCTAAAAATGTCTATATCTGTGCTGTAGACATGGCAACTCCTGGTTCCTATCACCACCACTGTCAAGAAATTTGAGACACTGTTTTATGATAGTTTTGAGCCTAATTAGACCTAATTTTGGCTTTAAAATTCATTCATGTTGGAGGGATATGTAATATGCAGGGCACTGTGAGGCAAAATAGTCCTCAAAGAAAACGTATTATTTTGGATTTTCCACTATTTTCCATCATCAACATTTCATATAAACTCAGAAGACTTGTGTAGGTTCACTGGTGGTTCTGGATGGAAAATAAAATGTCTATATATGTGTTGTAGTCATGGTGACGCCTGGTTCCTATCACCATCAGACGTCTGAACCATTTCACACCAAACTGCTCTCAATGTCTCCGATTACACCCCACACAGTTATGCATAGTTTTAGAAAGAATTTTTTTTTTAATTCTCCATCTCCATCTATTCTCTATTCACTAATAACATAACTAACCTTCATTATGGTGACCACCTCCTGTTTGACCCTGCTGAGCTCCTGCTGCAGACTCCTCCTCTCCTCCTCACTTGCCTGCTCCACCTGTTTTACCTGCTCCTCCATTTGAGCCTGCAGCTGGCGCCGCGCCTCCTCCGCCCGCTGGGCCACCCCGAGAGCTCGCTCCAGTTCCTCAAACGCTACAGAGATCATTCACTTTCAGCCATTACAATAAACATGTGCCGAAAGCAAATACAAAATGCCCAGCAACAGCAACGAGCACTCACCTGCTTTCTCTGCCTTCTCCTTCTGCTCCTGCAGCTCCTCTTTCTGGGACAGAGCCTGCTGGATCCTGGAGCGCAGCTGAGCAATCTCTTCCTCTTTCATTTCTAAAGTCTCATGCATCTGCCGCTTTGTCTCCGCAATCACCATTCCCTGCAAGACCAGACAGACAAGGAGCGATTAAGTGTAGCGAGGATAATTATGTTCAATTGAGCTGGAATGAGCCTTTAGACATCATTGATTAGGTATGGGAATCTGCAGGCTACTCACAGTTCAACTTTGGTGCCAAGTAGTGATTATAAAATGACCGCTGATCTCAATTATGATTGGATTATATTATGATTTTGTCCTGTACTACTCATTAACAAAAGGTGACTAGTTCAAAAGGTAAATCTTTCAAGCGGGTCTGGCAGCATCGTTCCTCTGTGATCCGAGATCACGCAGGCTGTGGCCGAAGAGCTGAGGGCAGTGATAAAGTCCGAGCTACATGACATGAAGGTTGAAATTATACGTGATTTCACTGCTCTAAAAACAAGGTCTCAAGTCTGAAATCCAGTGTCAGATATGGAGCACTCCCTGACCACATACACAGGGGATGTGTTAGCACTGCAGGCTAAAGTGGAGCTTTTAACAAAAGGAAGTGAGCGCACTAGATGCTAAATGTGATGACCTGGAGTCCAGGTTTCGCCGCCAGAACATCAGGATCGTCAGAGTCCCAGAGGGGGAGACGTTCTCGCTCACCAATTCTGGAGTGGCGGAGTTGCTGCGACAGGCCTTTGACTTGGACAAAGCTCCTGAAGTTGACCGCACTCATCGCTCTCTAGCTCCAAAAAGAGGTGACATCCCGCGTCCCATCATGGCCAGGCTGCACTATTACTCTGACTGTTCTGACTGTGCTGAGATTTTAAAGAGAGCCAGGCAACGGCAATGGATTACTATATCTGGTATGAGGTTCGCGGTTTTCCCTGATTATACCGCCAAAGTTGCAACGGCCCGTGCAGCATTCAACGAGGCTTGCAAGCTGCTGTGGGATGTGGAAGAGGTCCGCTATAGCCTCTTATTTCCCCCATGACTTCGGATCACCTATAACGGCACAAAGCACCTTTTCACTTCTCCAGACGAAGCCAAAGGCTTCATCTCCTTGTTACCTTGTTTACTTGTGAGCCAAGTAAAGTGTGGACCGGGTCTGCATCCCGTCACCAAGCTAATCTGGACTTTTTTTCCTTTTTCTTTCTTTTCCTCTGTTATTTGGACTTGTTACTGTGCCCTCACATGACATTTTGATGGAACACCTTGGTCGGGCTGCATCATTCTGAGTTTATATGCATCTTTTGTAAAGGTATATCCCCAGTCATGGTGGTTCACTTTTGTTAGGTATCCAATGACGTTTGCTATTTTTACTATAGTCAAGGGTATGTTTTAAGTTCACCCATTATTCTAAGGTTCTTATTTCCTTTACATTGTTTCACTTTGTTTGATTTCTCCATACAGGAGCATATGTGGGGGCACATCTATAGGTACGGGTGTGCAAAGGCATAATCATTTGGAAGTGGACGTGGTTTCACATGCACTTTTATAGTCGCTGTTACAGTTCATCTGCTCTGCAGGGGCTCTTTTCGGCTGTCATGCTGTGCTATCGGGGGTATGGCCTGTTCATAATCAGCTCAGACTTGAGCTACTACACTAGCCCTCACGTTGGGTTTAGAGTACAGTGTTGGGGTTATAGTTGGGTGGGTTTAAGTTTGGGTAGGTTCCCTATTTTATTATTTTTTTTATGTATTTATTTTTCCCTTTCCCCTCCCTCTTTCCCTTCGGTCATCTGGTACATCTCTTTACTTTCACATTACAACTTTACTCTGTGAATAAGCACTATGTCTAATCAAGACAGGACTAGTATGAGATTTCTGAGCTGGAATGTGAAGGGGTTAAACAATCCAGTCAAACGCAGTAGGGTACTAACCCACTTAAAATGTTTAAATTCAGATGTAATTTTCTTACAAGAAGCACATCTTAGAAATAGTGACCACGCTAAGCTAAAATGCCACTGGGCCACGGATGTTTTTCATTCAACATTCAACTCCAAGACTAGAGGTGTAGCAGTGTTGATTAGGAGAGGGATCCAACTTATCCCTGATAAAACTATTACAGATGGGAACGGCAGATACCTGATTGTTCGCGGCACATTATGTAACACCCCTGTTTTGTTGGTAAACATTTATGCTCCTAACTTTGATGATCCAAATTTTATGCAAAAGTTATTTAGCTCTATTCCTTCTTTAAACACTCATCTTTTAATTATGGGCGGAGACCTCAACTGCACAATTGACCCACTCTTAGACAGATCAGGCACTCGCACTTTGTCACGTTCTTTGACTTCCCAAGCAGTATTAGATTTCATGTCCAATAATGGGTTTGTCGACCCTTGGAGATTTTATAACCCAGGTGCCAAGGTATTTTCCTTTTACTCTCATCCTCACCAAGTGTATTCCTGCATTGACTATTATTGATGGTTCTCTCATTGGTAACGTTGTTTCCTCTGATTATCACCCTATAGTTATTTCAGATCATGCTCCGTTGACAGTAAATATGACATTCTCAAATTATCATCATTTCCCAACTTCTTGGAGGTTTAACTCCCTGTTGCTGTCTGATGATGCTTTTAAATTTTCAATTGACAAGTTTATTGCTATTAACAAGAATGACTCTGTTACTTCTTCTGTTTTATGGGAATCCCTTAAAGCCTACCTACATGGACAAATCATATCATACACAGCATATCAGAACAGATCACATAATCACATGCGTACACGTAGCAGTTATTATCTTGATCAATTTCCCAAATTAAAGATTCACTTGGTGCATTATGCTCTGATTCACCATCTATAAATGCTGTTTTTAAGTCCTTTTATTCTACTCTACCAATCTGAATCCCTCTCCGATGACACAGAGTTGCTTTCATTTTTCAACAGTCTGGAGTTTCCCTCTGTGAATACTACAGCTATATACATTCTTGATTCGCCCTTAGACTTAGAGGAGATTTCTCTTTCGATCAATTCTATGCAAACTAATAAAGCACCTGGTCCTGACAGCTTTCCCGTTGAATTTTTAAAAAGATTTAGGGATAGGTTATCTCCTCTTCTTCTCGATGTGTACAACGAATCCTTACTATCTGGATCTCTCCCTCCTACTCTCCTAAATGTGGACTTGAAAATCCTGGAGAAATTATTGGCTTTACATTTGGAGAACGTTCTTCTGAAATAATTTCTTAAGACCAGAATGGCATTATTAAAGGTCGCCACCTCTTTTTTAACGTCCGCACCCTTTTAAATACGATTTTTATGGAACATTCCTCCTCTTTTCCAGAAGTGATCATTTCCTTAGATGCAGAGAAATCATTTGATCGGGTTGAGTAGGGTTACCTATTTGACGTTTTGCGTAGATTCAGCTTTGGAGAGACATTCATTTCTTGGATTAAATTGTTGTATTCTTCCCCCATGGCTAGCGTTCACACCAATTGTGTAGGCAGGGGTTCGCTATCCCCCTTGTTGTTTGCCCTCACTATTGAACCCCTGTCGACTGCACTGAAATCTCTTTCATCTTTTCGTGGAATTTTTCGTTCTGGTATCAAACTGAAATTATCATTGTATGCCGATGACTTCTTGTTATATGTGACTGATCCAATAATTTCTCTTCCTCCTATTATTTCACTCTTGAAGAGGTTTGGATCAATCTCAGGCTATAAAGTAAATTTACAGAAAAGTGAGTGTTACCCTGTAAACTCACTGGCTTTATCACTTCACTCCACTATTGCATTTAAATATGCCCCTGCTGGGTTTAGGTAATTAGGGATCCATATTTCTCAAACTTTGCCCTCTCTTTTCCATAACAATTTCTCTCCTTTGATTGATAAATTGAAACTGGACTTACAAAGATGGAAGTCTCTCCCCTTATCACTTATTGGGAGAATTAACACTGTAAAAATAAATGTTATGCCCAAGTTTCTTTTTCTGTTTCAAACTATTCCGCTACTTCTCCCTAAATCTTTTTTTAAAACTTTGGATCAGCTCATTATTTCTTTTATATGGGATGGAAAGATTTCCAAAGTGAGGAAATACTTGTTGCAGAGATTCAAATTTGATGAATTTAGCCCTTCCTAATTTTCTATTCTATTACTGAGCAGCTCATATTCAAAAAGTCTTGTGTTTGCTTCATTCCCCAAATTTGCTGTGGGTTAAAATTGAAATTCACTCCCTTTCTTCATCTTCAGTATCTACACTTCTAGCTTCCTCCTTACCTCTCAGGCTTACCATCTACCCCATACTACACTAGACTATACTAGACTTGATAGGACAAGGTTTACTCTGAGGGGCCATACTGCTGCATTTTACTTGAAGTAGAACCTCTTGCTTTCTTATTTGAACTCTCTTCAGACCATGCCAGATGACTGACCCCCCCCCCCCACACACACTTTTTTTTATTCATTTTTTTTATTATGTTTTTTTTTTTAATGTATTTATTTATTTATTTTAATTTGTTTCTCCTCTCTATCCCAATTCTCTAATCATATATTCTCATGTTCATTTATTGGGTTAATTGGGCTGTTTAGTTAAGTAAAATTTACTTTGGGGATTATTATTATTATTATTAATAAATTGTTATGATGATGATTATTATTATTATTATTGGGGTTATTAGGTGGGTGGCACTAGGGGTAAGGGTAAGGTGAATGGACTTAATGGAAGGAGGGTAGAGAGGGAGTGGAAGGGTGAGTGGGGGCAGGGCAGAGGGGAGGAGTTAGGAAAAAGGAAAACATTATAATCCAAATTGGTCCTTTTATTCATTCATTTATTTGTGTTTTTATATTTGTGACCAAACACCAGATACTGTTTAGGCCTTTTTTTTCCTTCATTGGAGTCCTGTTTCTTTATTTTCCTGATGTCTCATTGCCTCAATAAAAAAAAAATTTAAAAATGAAACACTGAACCTGTGGGTTGGCTAAATACTGACCACAGCTGCTGCTGTGCTGTGTTTGTATGTAATTAAATAAAATGTATGTAATTAAATAAAAAAAATATCGTATACAATTACCAGTTTGGGTATGCAGGGCTTTCTTAGCAACATATTTGATTCCTTTTTTATTTAAGACTGAGGCCCTGATCTCCTTTCGTGGATGAACTAACTGCACTACTGACTGCATGAAATGCTGCTCATTAATGTTGAAAATGTGTTTAACAGCCTTCACACTGATTCCGGTTCGTCCTGATTTCTCTGGAGTCAGTGAGAGATCACAGTTTAGTGTTCTAATCGTTTCTGACATGTTTCTGTGCACTTTCACATTCCAAACTGCGACCTCACGGCAATCATTCCTGTCCTGTGGAGAAGACGCTGAAGGCTAAGAACAACAGAGGAACCCTGTCTGCAGCTCAGTAGCTAAAAGAAAACTCTTCATATTTCAGAGGCAGCCGCTCTGCTGACGTTCGTGAGGTTCTAGAGGTACGCTGCGAGCTACGCTACACTGAATGGAATTTCTTAGAAAACAAATATTAGGAATGCTATGGATATTTCAGTTTGGTCAGCCAACTGAGGCGTCAGAATTCCAACACTAAAAATCACTATTGGTGCATTTATTATGTTTCACATGAGAACACAGGGCCACGGATCAGTGTTTGGGAACCAAACATTCCAAACTGGAACGTCCTGAAAAAGAAGGAGGCCACTGGCAGGGACGCAGAAGGTGTTTTAAGTTAGGGATGATGAAATTTGAAGCAGCATCTATGCGGTGTGAACAATGCTGGCAAAATTATTTCCCTTTTTTGTAAACTTTGTGAACTTTATGAAATGGTTGGATGGCCACTTTCAGAGCAAAGACAAATTCATTGGATAATTTTTGTCTATAAAGCAATAATTGGTCAGCTTCCTTAATATTTGTCTGCTTTCATATCGACGAATAAGACTCAATACAATTAACGTTCTAGTACCTACACTCAGTTGGATGTTCCGAGTCTGAATACGGCAAGACAGCTTTTAGCAACAGTGCTCCATCTGCACGGAATGATCTGAAAAACATTTGAAATTGGAGCAGCTTATTTCCTTGATTGAATTTAAGATGAATCAATGAGCCCTATCATTGTTTGTTATTGTTTTTAACTTTGTTTTGACCCTGATTTGATTCTGCTGGTTGTGGTTGTGTTGTTTCTTTGTCGATTGCTTGGTGTGCTGCCTTCTTGGCCAGAGCTCACTTAGAATTTTACGTCAAACATGCTATAACAAAAGGTTAAAATATACAGGGTAACAAAGTATCAGAGAAACAGATGGACTACAGTCTGTAACTGTAGAACTACAAAGTGCACCTATAGAGTAAGTGGAGCTGATAAAATGGACAATGAGAGTAGAAACAAGGAGGTGGTCAGAATGTTATGCCTAAGCGGTGTATATTTTTTTTTTATAGTAGTTGCAGTTCTGAAATCTGGAGGTGCTGCATCTCCCTCAGTACCCCCACTACCCCTGTCCCTGGCCTCTGGTGTACCAACAACCAGACACTGAACATGTCCAAAGGAAACAACAGCAGTTGACGACAGAAACATTGAGAGGTGTGAAGAACCAAAAAAACAACAGACAGACATCAACAGCTTCCACAGAGCAGGGTGAAGGTATCACACACAAACAAAGGCCATACTACAAGATGCTAACCACTCATCCGCGCTAATAATCAAAAGACTAGACTGGAAAAATACAGAGATTTCTGGAGTTTTATGGACTGATGACTCCACCAAAGTGATGGAAGAAGAACTGTGGAGAAAGAAAGGATTTGCTTGTGATTCAGAAGATACAATCTCATCGGTCAAGTATGGTGGAGGTAGTGTCATGGCTTGGGCTTGCATGGCTGCTTCTGGAACAGGCTCACAGATCTTTTTAATCTTATTAATGCTGTAACTTGTGATCTACACAAACATTCTGAGTGAGTGGGTGGAGTTGGTAGCCCGACTCTTTGAAATACACTACTTGTTAATTATCTTTAATGTTATTCATATTATTATAATAGAACTTTCCTATTGAAAGCTTAAGATTTCACATTAAATGTTAAAGACTTTTAAACATATCCATGTAAATTCATGTCCATGTTTGACCGCATTCAGGTCAAGGTGAAAGGTGAAAGTAAGTGGAGAATAAAAAAATAATAAACTGACAATACTAACAAACATGGTTGTTAATACTGGAAGAAGTGTTGCTATTCATTTTTTTTTAAATAAATGTCAACACAACGCAGTTTAACCATTTTCCATGGTTACTTCCCCACACAATATGTCCCCAATATGAGGACTATGTTACCAGCACAGTTGTTCATTCAAAAAATAATAAATCATTCCTTTTCTCCTTTTTTCCTTAGAGAAGCTGCAGAATCTCTGCTGGCTGAACCACAGCTGTGTTCCAGACACGTTCACAGCTGAACCCACAGGAGGAGCCATATGAGGCCTCTCTCTCTTCTGAAATCACCAGCATGTTTCTCTCACCTTGTCCTGCTCCAGCTGCTCGATGAGGTTCTTGGCATCGCGCAGCTGTGTGATCAGCTTGGTCTTCTCCGTAGTGTGAAGATCCTGGGAAATAAAGAGTGGGAAAAGATGACTATCGTCACTTATTTAAAGAAACTTTGTGTTTCCTGGCTGTAGATATTTCAGCAACTCAGCAGCTCAGAGTCCTGGCTTTAACTGGACTGTCTGATTTACAGGACGCTGACTGAGAAAAGACATTCTGTTGAGTGTCAAGAGCCATTCAGGTTCCTCTGAGACCACAAAAGTCCCAAAAATTTCCAATGCTAACGGCCCAACTAGGGCAGCTACAGTACATATGGTCATACAGCACCTTACCACTACTATTAATGAATTAATGAACAAATCCCACATACAGCAAATCTCTCAAACTTAAATGACATCTAATATCCCATAACCCCACCCCCCTCATAAAAGAGATGGTTCTTCAATGGCTCTAGAACCATTAACACTCAAAGAACCCTTTGCATGATTAAAGGGTTCTTTCCATCATGAAAGTGTTCTTCAGACTGATGGAAAACGTGCTGTAAATGGTTATACAGGTTTTTTTTAAAAGGGTTCTGCTATTGCTATGATGTCAAGCTTGTACCAACAGAAGACCCTTTTGGGTGTTATGTAGAACCATTTTCAAAAAGGTGAAGTTTGGAGGTTTTGAAAAACTTCATGTAGCCTTCAGATCAGCTCAAGAACAGCGTAGAGAGCTTCATGGAATGGGTTTCCATGGCTGAGCAGCTGCTTCCAAGCCTTACATCACCAAGTGCAAAGCAAAGTGTGGAATGCAGTTGTATAAAGCGCTAGAGCAGTGGAGACGTGTTCTCTGGAGTGACCAATCATGCTTCTCCGTCTGGCAATCTGATGGACGAGTCTGGGTTTGGTAGTTGCCAGGAGAACAGTACTTGTCTGACTCCATTGTGCTGAGTGTAAAGTTTGGTGGAGGGGGATTATGGTGTGGGGTTGTTTTTCAGGAGTTGGGCTCGGCTACTTAGTTCCAGTGAAAGGAACTCATAATGCTTCAGCACCAAGAGATTTTGGACAATTACATGCTGCCTTTGTGGGAACAGTTTGGGGACGAACCCTTCCTGTTCCAACATGACTGCACACCAGTGCACAAAGCAAGGTCCATAAAAACATGAATGAGCGAGTTTGGTGTGGAAGAACTTGACTGGCCTCAACCCGACAGAACACCTTTTGGGAGCTGTTATAGCTGCAAAAGCTGGGACGACATCATATTAAACCCTATGGATTAAGAATGGGATGTCACGAGTTCATACGCGTGTGAAAGCAGACGACCAAATACCTAGACAAGAGCTACAAGTGAGCAAACTGAGGGTGAAAGTGGCAAAGAGAACCCCTCAGAGAGAGAGGAAGAAACCTCATCCTCCTCCTGTCGACACCAGACAGCAAAACAATAACACAACAAAACAATAAGAGTTACATAATCGTGAATAAGTAAAAAACGGCTGTAGGTACAGTGACGAACTGGTGCAATGAATATATTAAACACCAGACTAAAGCTGGGCCTTCACTACATGATTTTTCGCTAGACTTTAACCCCAATATGCCCCTTGCGACAAATGTTCATAATCAGAAGCGATTTTCCAGGTCGGAAGCTTGATCGGAAGTGACTGACTGTGCGGATGATCTGTTAGTGTGAGAGGAAGAAACAAGTAAATCTTTACCCCTCCAATCGAACTCTGAAGTGATCTCAGACCCTCAGATATTATGAGACATATTCAATATTTACGACTTAAAATGTTCATGAGTACTGCAGTGTGAGACTTACTCAACGAGTGATTCAAACAGCCAATCAGAGAGCTGGAAGAGCAGAGAAACAGGGAAAGAGATGCACCTGAACAGCAGAGCAGAGACAGAGGAGCTGAGAGAAAAACCCAGCAGATAAGAGCCAATATCATGTGTATAACTTTTATAATGTGGATCTAGACAACTGGTCTCTCTCTACAGTTTAAGCTCAGCTGCCAATCTGTAGTGAAATTTTTCTCCAGCTCTCACTGTATGAGCGTTTCTAGAAGCATATTCATCGTCAGTTAATAATTTCTCGCTGTGCATAAAACCCCAAACAGGTCCAGTGAGTTCAGCTCTGTGTGTGATGTGATCTGAGGAGATCTGGGAGTCTGAGTTCTCATCCATAGCCCAAACTCGTTGTGCGCATTATTCTCTCTGTTTGCCCCAGTCGAGTAGTCTGAGCACCTCATGAAAAAAAGACAAGAATCTCAGTGACAAACTGATGTTAAGTTTGTGATGCTCTCAGTTTTAAGAAACCTGTTTAGATTTTAAAAGTAGTTTAGTGAACGTCCAGCCTGAGTCAGAGCTTACTAGTGCTTACTACCCTGCCGCGATGCACCAGTGGGTCTAAGAGTAAGCACACTTTCAGAAATTGTAGGCTGCCTCACTCCTTCAGGCCTCTGAGACCAGAGGACTCAACACTCAGACCTAAATTACAGCCTGGTGGGCTGCTGGTGGCTCTTGAGGCGACGCCTCAGTGACCGAAACGGGACTCTTGACAGGAACGAGCGGTTAACCCACTCGTATGCCCGTGGCTTGGATCAACATTTTAGTGAAGCACACTTTGCAGAAAAGTGACCGACATCACACACTAAACAGCCCAATACCGCTGCTGTCAAAACCTTAAATCTTCAGAATGGTAACTTTACAGGAGAAGTAAAAACCTACTTCACTTTTAATGTAGGTCAATGGAACCAGACTTTTTTCCAAGGCATTTTGGGATGTTTCCCAACACGTGGGGTGGTCCATTCATCATGAAATTTACACATAATACAAAGATCAACAGGTATTTTCAAATTATGTCAAAAACTGGAAAAAACCCCAAAAATGAAAATTCAAAATTTTGTTCTGAAAGCAGCGAAACTCTCACTTTCTCCTTTGTCTTCCCATCCCTCCAGTCTTCCATAAACTGCTATTACTGTTCCATATACTCCAGCTACCCTGTTTAATTAATTTTTAATTGATCATTTAACAATTTTTTACTCATTTACCAATTTATGTATGTTATTTTATTTTTCCTTTTTGTACTAAAAGTCTTGCTAAAAGTCTGTCCAAGTTGATGTTAAAAATACTTTTTAATAAAGTATTTTTAATGTTTAATAATCAGTCCCAGCTGAGGTTAAAAAAATATATAAAACATTAAAAATACTTCATAAAAATCATTCCCAGCTGATGTTGACAGCAAGAAACAGCCAATAAACAGTAACGGTGCATTTAAACAAGCAGAAATATGTTCTCTGTAGAGGATGTGTAACTTACTTACACTTAGAAAGTCAACAGACGACTGTATTTCTTATACATTTACATGTTTTTACTTGTTTGCATATTCATTTGTCTTTATTTACTCTACTTTTCTCTGCTCCTGCTGGGTGGGGGGTCTGGTTCTAAGGGCTGAATGAGTTGTTAAACATGTATTTTGTTGTTTTCCATTTGTTTCACCCAATAACAGAACATTAATAATAATGATTTCAGGGTTCTGCCACTGTGATCAGACGTACCTTCATCTTCTCCAGCTCCTGCAGTCTCTCCTGCAGCTGCTGCTGCAGTGCCTCGTTCTCGCTGCTGAGCTGGGCGCTGCGCTCTTTGCTGGTGCGGATCAACTCTTTGCAGCGCTGAAGCAGCGTCTCCTGCCTCAGCACCCGCTTCTGCAGCGCGTCCACATCCACAGCACCGCCCGGCTCACTACTGCCCCCTGCTGCACACAAACGCATCACATCAGCCGACTGATGAAAATCGTGTGTTATATGGTTCTATCTAGAATCTTTTCTAATTTACAATTCTATTATTACAATCTAAAGCTTGTTACAGTAGAAGAATCCCGTTTGGTACTATATAGAACCACTTTCAAAAGGGTTTTTCCACTCTTAACAAGCTTGACATTGTAACAATAGCAGAACCCTTTTTGGTTCTTCATAGAGCCATTTTCAAAAAGGTTCAATGACCAATAATAATATGCAACACATTCTCCATTAGTCTGAAGAACCATTTAACAACACAAAAAAAACTTTAATCATGCTAAGAGTTCTTAATGGTATTAATGGATCTACAGCCCCATTTCCAAAAAAGTTTGGGCGCTGTGAAAAATGTAAATCAAAACAAAACACAATGATGTGTAAATCATTTAAACCCTATATTTAGTTGAAAATGCTTCAAAGACAACATCAAATGTTGAAACAATTTTTTTTGTTTATTTGAAAAATATTTGCCCATTTTGAATTTGCTACCAACAACACGTTCCAACAAAAGGCTGGTAAAGTTGTGTAATGATTTAAAAAAAAAAAAACATCTGGTGGTTGATTGGCAACAGGTCAGCAACTTGACTGGGTATAAAGAGCATCCCAGAGTGGCGGAGTCATTCAGAAGTAAAGATGAGTAGGGGCCCCCACTCTGTGAAAGACTGCACCAACAAATAGAGCAACAACGATGAATGCTTATCAACATAAAACAGCAAAGAACTTCTGCTTTTCATCGTCTACGGTACATAATATTAAAAGACTCTGAGAGAAATCTGGAGAAATCTCTGTACGTACGGTACGAGGCCAAAAACCAGTATTTGCTGGCCATGATCTTTGGGCCCTCAGACGGCACTGCATTAAACACAGACATGATTCTGTAGTGGAAATTACTGCATCACTGCAAGAAACACTTCTGAAAACCACTGTCTGTGAAAGCAGTTCATCACTGCATCCACAAATGTAAGTTAAAACTGTAAAACACAAAGAAGAAACCAAATATAAACAGGATCCAGAAATGCTGCCACCTTCTCTGGGCCTGAGCTCATTTAAAATGGACTGAAGGGAAGTGGAAAAGTGTCCGGTGATCCGACAAATCAACATCTGAAATTTTTTTGGAAAAAAGACCACTCAGCTTGTTATCAGTGCACAGTTCAAAAGCCAGTATTCAAGATGATTTATAGGGGCATTAGTGCACATGGCATGAGCTCATCTGAGATAGACTGACGCAAAGTGGAAAAGTGTCCTGTGGTCTGACGAGTCCACATTTCAAATTGTTTTTGGAAATCATGGACGTCGTGTCCTCTGGGCCAAAGAGGAAAAGGACTGTCCAGATTGTTATCAGTGCAAAGTTCAAAAGCCAGCATCTCTGATGGTATGGGGGTGTGTTAGTGCCCATGGCATGGGCAACTTGCACATCTGTGAAGGCACCATTAATGCTGAAAGGTACATACAGGTTTTGGAGCAACATCTGCTGCCATCCAAGCAACGTCTTTTTCAGGGACATCCTGCTTATTTCAGCAAGACAATGCCAAGCCACATTCTGCACGTGTTACCACAGCGTGGCTTCGTAGTAAAAGACTGTGGGTACTAGACTGGCCTGCCTGCAGTCCAGACCTGTATCTCATTGAAAACGTGTGGCGCATTATGAAGCGCAAAATACGACAACGGAGACCCCGGACTGTTGAGTAACTGAAGTTGTACATCAAGCATGAATGGGAAAGAATTCCACCTACAAACATGCCCATGTCCCAACTTCTTTGGAAAGTGTTGCAAACATCAAATTCAAAATGAGTGAATATTTGCAAAAAACAATAAAGTTTATCCGTTTGAACATTAAATATTTTGTCTTTGTAGTGTATTCAATTGAACATAGGTTGAAAAGGATCTGCAAATTATCGTATTCTGTTTTTATTTATGTTTTACACAACTTCCCAACTTCATTGGAATTGGGGTTGTACATTTTAGCAACATATGCTGCTGTTCAGACAACGTCTTTTACAGGGAAGGCCTTAATTATTTCAGCAAGACGATGCCAAAGCACATTCTGTATGTATTGCAGCAGCACTGCTCCGTATTAAAAGAGCCCAGGTGCTAAACTGACCTGCCTGCAGTCCAGACCGGTCACCACTGATTACATTGGGCACATTCCCAAACGCTTACAGGGTGCTGTTAAAAAAGAGGTGATGAAACACAGCGGTAAACAGGCCCCTGTCCCAACTTTAAAAAAAAACAATAAAACAATAAAATATCCCAGTTTCAACATTTGTCTTTGTAATATTTTCAATTAAATACAGGGTTTAAATTGTTTGCACGTCATTTTGCACAATCTCCCAAATTTTTTGGAAATGGGGTTGTATTTAAAGTTTTTCCTTTACTACAGAACCCTTAAAGAACCATCTTTTTCAAGTGTGTAGCTGACACTCCAGGACCAGCATTTGGAACTACTGGATTAGTAGAAAGTGAGTTTGTACCTTCATTCAGTTCAGCACAGTCCCCTTGAGCAGGGCTTGGTGGGTCAGAGGTGATCTCCGTAGCATCAGTGGGCTGGGCTTCTCCCTCAGTGGAGACCAAAGCTCCAGGAATACCCTGCAGCCGTTTCTTCGCAAGAGCCACCTATGACGAAAATCATCAGAATCACTGAACACAATAAATACTGTTACACATTCTCACACACGAGAACAAACACATACTTGGGTCTGCAACACCGTGATCATCTGGTCTTTTTCTTCTAGAGCAGCATCAAATTCCTCCTGCAGGTGCTTCTTGGCTTGCTGATCCATCTGCAGCTCCTGACAGACAAAAGCATGACTGGGAATAGGGCTAGGCAATATGACTATTATTACAATAAAGTACGTCACAATACGTTTTTTTTTAGCACACTGTGGATATCGTCAATACTTCAAGAACACTGACCTGCATGTTTTATTAGAGGATAATTAATCCTGGATGTAGCACAGCTCAGTATGTAAAATTTAGGGCTGGGTGGTAAAGTGTGATATAACTTTCCTCGATAGAACTACAAGAAAGGATTGATGAATTTTCAATATAATACCTCACTTCCACGTTCTAGCGACAGCCCTGGCAGCGTCCTTACCTTGGCTACCAGTGCCTTACAGAATGCAATATAAAATGGCGTTGATAGTTTGTAAAGCTCTGAATGGTCAGGCACCTGCATATGTTGAGGACATGCTTTGTATGTACGCGCCCTCAAGATCTTCAAGGTCTGCCTCTCAAATCACTTTTAACCGTTCCTCAGTCTCGTCTCAAACAAAAAGGGATTGTGCGTTCGCTGTCGCTGCACCAAGACTTTGGAACGGTCTTCCAAGTGACATCAGGCTTCATCTGTGACCGTTTTTAAGACAAAGCTTAAAACACATCTGTATCGATTAGCATTCAGCAGTCGTTGATCTGTGGACTGAGGTCTGTACACTGTTGTGTGAATGTATGGTAGTGGTGTTCGGAAGGTGGGAATCCTTTTTGTTTTATTGTAAAGCACTTTGGTTTTAAATGTTCTACATAAACAAAATTGACTTACAACTAGAGAAGAGTGTCAGGGAGTGAAATGAGTCATTAAATATACTTTAGCAACATCTGAAATTCGGAGTTATAAGTTCTCTGTTTGAGCGGAGCGACCGGTGAACTGCTCTCCTGTGAGTGTGAGTGACGAGATCAGTGGTGTAGCTGTATTGACGTACAGTGAACTCACCTCTTTCCGTACATCCTAACAAGCTTTAGCAGCGTTAAATCACATCTGCTCCTCACAACTACTGCACTGTTACAGCACTCAGTCATAGTTTAGTGTTAGTGCACTCCCAACCAATGAAATCGAAAGATGTTTATTCGAGTTACAGCCCATATTTAAACGAAAGTAAACTGAGGAAGCTGTGAGGCTTTGGAGCACGGGTGAGCTAATTCGTTTTTGCAGCAGGCTAACTTGAAGCAGCTCTGTCACTCACATAACACGGAGAACTGCTGATACTGAAGATCAAACAAGACACAAAAGCACTGATTTTAGTTTAAACGTTCCTGAAAGGAGGACTCTGTCTGGTGTGAGACTCACACTGCAGTTACTGTGTTTAAACAGCGACTGTCAGATATACTGCAGTTCACCCCTCAAACTACTATAGAGAAACTCAGTCATCTGCTAGCTGGTGTCTGAATACTCTGATATGTTCTGACATGGATGTGGTGGGAGTGACGGCAGTAAGGCGGCGATTGAACCTGAGCCAGCTAATGTTTGCTGTTTGTATTAAGCTGATGTTGCTGAGAAACCTAACCCGACATCTGCTTCTTTCTTAATTATGACTATTATAAAAATTGTGGCCATGCTTTTCTAGCTGCCAAAAACAGCTAATCAGAAGCTTTCTCCCGCTCTCCCATGACAAATCTGTGAAATGTTCCACTGTCTGGTGAGTGCTTGTCATGTACTGACCATAAAGAATAGTTTAAAATGACAATTAATCCCTCAGGATCAAAAATCAGCCCTCAAACTCGAAAGAAATAATGATTCGACATTTATTGCGATATGTATCAATATCAACTGATATGAAATCATAATATATGTATAATAATATGTATTGTTCTGTTTTAAAACATTCGGTTCTGGAAAGGTAGATATATACTTTTCACCTGGAAAAATTATTTTCACAATCAGACCTTAAAATCACTGTCATACCTTTGAGGGAATATTTACACTGTTTGTAACTTGATGAATGAGAAGTGTACCTGTATAGAACCTTTATTTCTAACAGTGCAGGTACAGAGAAAACAATGGCAAAACTGAGGGGCTGACTGTGCGAGTATACCTCTCTGAGCTCTCCTATTCTTCGCAGTGCTTTGTCTTGGCTCTGGCTGAGAATAGCCTGTAATAGAAGAGGAACACGGCATCTTAATCAATAATACAGTACAAATTTTTCTAGGCACAAACTTGGGTCCCAAATTTAGGCCCTGCTGAAGCTGGATAATTTTTACCTGGAGAAGTTCTGTCATTTGAGTGATCACTGATGGGATCTGTAATTTTAATCCAGTACAGATCTGCAACGTCCGTTCTCTGATTAGTAATAACTCTGGAACCAATTAACCTCTATAATTAGTGAAACCCAGAGCTCTTTTGACCTCACAGTAAAACAAAACCTGCTAATAGAGAACATCACCTTTTTTTCGGTGACCGGGAGACAAGGTTGACAAGGCTAAGTGACCTGTGCAGGGTTCCTTTACCCTGAAGCTCAAAACGGGACCACAGTGACCTAAAACATGTTTGCTGATGGCCTAATTAAAATGAAATATCATTAAAGAAGCTCGCACAGGGCAGAGCTGAGCTCTAAAGCCTATGCGTCAAACACAAGGCCTGCGGGCCAGGTTGTGCTTATTAAAAATTATTTAAATTATCTTTTTATATTAGCTAATTTTGCCATGAGTTGCACTACAGTTCCCAGCATGCACTGCAACATAATGTGTGCTCTCACCTCCTCAACAATCAGAAGCTCAAAAGGGAGAGATGACAGCTGTCTAGTTCAAGTGAAGGGCAGGTTTATATAGGGCTTGTTATATTTCAATCGCCTTCATAGTTCCAGGACATTACGATCAATTGTCAGTTCACTGCACAATGTTACGTACAAAGGAAGTAAAAACATTTACTGGTTGAGTTTGACACCCCTGCTCTAATACTGCTGGGTGGCCTTTGTCGAGGTGGACGAGCCCACTTTACTAACCTAAAGACCACCAAATTTTTCATGAGGCTTGGAATTTAAACAGAGAAAGGCAGTCAGTCTAAAGATAAACCAGACAAACGCTGAAATTATGTTAACAGTAATTTTCATCATTTCTCATGTTAAAAGTTTAATTAATGTAAAATTAACTTGAGCTAGACGTTTATTAGAGTCTCATCGCAAAACGTCTATGTAGCATATACTCAAAGAGATGGTTAAAGTAGATCTACATAGAACCATGAACACTCAAAGAACCCTTTGCATGGTTAAAGGGTTCTTTGCGTCATGAAAGGGCTCTTCAGATGGAGAATGTGTTTAAATGGTTTTATATATAATGTTTTAAAAAGGGGCTCTATATAGCACCCAAAAAGGTTCTTCTATTGTAACAGGCTTGAAATCGTAGAAATAGAAGAACGCTTTTTGGTCTCAAATAGAACCCTTTTCTTAATGGAACCATCTATAACACATTCTCTATCAATCTGAAGAACCTTTAAAGGGTTTTCTGCATCATTAAATGGTTCTTCTCAGTCTCAGTTTCCCCAGTACAATGCAATCCACTCAGGATAACCAACCTAAGCATCAAATCTCATTTGAAATCCCACCTTATCGACTTCAGCAGATGTTCTGCTGGAGCAGGAATTCAGAGAGGCAGCTAGTGTGCAGTGACAACACAGCAGCTCATCTGCGGATTTGGCTCACTGTCTGCTTATGAAAATTACCTGCGTTTTCTCTTTATCTCTCTGTACCGTCCTGTAGGCCGTGACCAGCTGTGAAGAGATGAGAGAGAAGAAAATCCACATCATTCCCATCCTGAATACTAAAATGAACGGTCTCATTAAACTTTCATAAGGTGCATTTACAAACTAGAGCATCAGCTATAGAAATGCAAAAAGCTATGAAGTAACTTCTGTTAAAGCACAGACTGATCAACTATATTTATCTACATCGATCAGGCATAACATTATGACCACCTCCTTGTTTCTACACTCACTGTACATTGTATCAGCTCCACTTACTCTATAGCTGCACTTTGTAGTTCTACAGTTACAGACTGTAGTCCATCTGTTTCTCTGATACTTTGTTAGCCCCCTTTTACCCTGTTCTTCAGTGCTCAGGACCCTCATGGACCTTCACAGAGCAGGTACTATATGGTTGGTGGATCATTCTCAGCACTGCAGTAACACAGACGTGGTGGTGGTGGTGTGTTAGTGTGTGTTGTGCTGGTCTGAGTGGATCAGACACAGCAGTGCTGCTGGAGTTTTTAAACACCTCGGTGTCACTGCTGGACTGAGAACAGTCCACCAACCAAAAATATCCAGCCGACAGTGTCCTGTGACCACTGATTAAGGACTAGAGGATGACCAACACAAACTGTGCAGCAACAGATGAACTGTCATCTCTGACTTTACATCGACTAAGTGGATCGACAAGGTAGGAGTGTCTAACAGAGTGGTCTCAAGCAGCACTGCTGTGTCTGATCCACTCACACCAGTACAACACACACCACCACGTCAGTGCTACTGCAGTGCTGAGAATGATCCACCATCCAAACAGTACCCTATCTGTTAGGGTCCATGTGAGTCCTGACCACTGAAGAACAGGATAGAAGGGGGTAACAAAGTATCAGAGAAACAGATTACAGTCTGTAACTGTAGAACTACAAAGTGCACCTATAGAGTAAGTGGAGCTGATAAAATGGTCAATCATGTTACGCCTGATCGCAATGTATATTCAGCATGTAGCCCAAGAACAATAAAGAAAGATCTTTCTGAAGCGCTAATCCTGATTCCCATCCTCCAGTCAGTACCTCAGAGTATTTCCCTCGATAGTTGGCCAGGCTCTTCTCCACCCTGTGCAGGCGATGCAGGAGCTGCTCTTTAGAAAGAGCCTCTGCATTTCCAGGAGATTCTTCCGCCTCACTCTCGATGTCGGAAGGGGGGTCGTAGGCGGGGGTGACCTCATTGTCTCCTAGAGGGGTGAGGGAGTCCCTGGATGGGCTGCGGACCAGACTTTCCCTGGAGCCAGAGCGGAAGAGGCCCTCAGCGCGGCCTGAACCTCGAAAGAGAGATTCCACTGAGGACACGCGCTGCTGCAGCTTCTGAGCAAGAGACTGTGGCTCCTCCCTCTGGATGACAAGAAAACACACAAGATGGAGTGTTTGAACTTAGAAGTGGCTGATATGGTAGAAATGTAACATCACCACAATTCCTAGAAAGGCGCGATATAAATAGAACTTATTATTTTAAATTATTTAAATCATTATTATTTTATCATTATTATTTAGTATTACTCAAGACGTTTTCAGGATAAACAATTTGCCTCAATAGTTTAATTTTGCTATTTATAATCTGGCACATTGGAAAAACCAAGTAGTCTTTTTATTTATAAGAAATATTAAAAACTATGCTGTAGATATTCTATATGTCACCAAAAATGGTTCTTCTATGGTTAAAACCTCATATGGTAACAATAGCAAAACACATTTTGGTGCTACTTTGGAGCCATTTTTCAAAATGGTTCTATACAGAACCATACAGAGGCCATTCTCCACTATTCTGAGGAACCTCCTGACGATGCAAAGAGCCTCAATCATGTAAAGGTTTGTTTGAGTGTTCATTGTGCTATATAAAACTATTTTCTTTTCTAAAGAACCTTAAAAAAAGTATCACTTAAGAACAAATGTTTGAAGAGAATAGAGCCATAAGCTCTTGGTAGAGTGATATGTTCCTTGGTACTAAAAATCAGAGAACGTTGCTTTATGAGAAGCAAGATTCTTTAGTTTCTTTAGGTTTTACCAAACCTGAAACAGGAACCCTGGGTGGTGTAATTGATCAGCTGGGAGGAGTAAATCAGGATGATATTGTCATACTGTGAAACCTTTACTCCTCTTAACTAAAGCCACTATAGGTCAGATATAAATCTTAAATAGTCATACAATTAATACAGTGTAGGTCTGGGCAAGTGGGCGATTATATCGGACATCGTAAACGGTCAACAAGTAACCCGATGACGATGTGTAAAAAGCGATAAATGCCATGTTGGGAAACTGACCGAAAACTAAAGAGGACTAATTTACTGTAAATCAGCTAAATATGTTGGGACAACAGGGATCCCATTCCTCTGTAATGGTAGCTTTGGTAGCTTTATCTAGCACACGGCTCTCCTTCTACTTTTTATTTTACGTTAGGTTTATTTTACGGCCTGAGTGAATGGAAAAGAAAAACGATGCTGACACGCCGCAGTAAAATGATGATTGTGTTTTAAACTAAAATCGATCTCAGCCTTTATTCTAAGCAAACGAAAGTTGGGTCTGCGCCACATGATTTGCGCCTCACACACTGAAATGATTTTCCAGGTTATGAGATTGAAGGAAAGTGACTGCCAGTGTGTATAATCTGGGGGTTTGAGAGGAGAAACAAGTGAATGTTTAGCCTTTCAAGCTCTGAGGCCCTCTGACCATGTTCTCAAACATGTTTGATATTTATGACTCAAAATGTTCCCGACTTCTGATGTGGCTGAATGACACAGGCCAACGAAAGAGCCAGGAGAGTGACAAAGGGCAAAGAGACATGCATGGGCAGCTGACTGTGGAGACATCTGGGATCTGCATGTTGATAAGAGCCATTATCATGTTTATATGTTACTCTCTTTACAACTTCAGCTCAGCTGCCAGTTTGCAGTGAAACATTCTCCAGCTCTCACTGTGGGATCAGTGTTTCTTAACCATATGTTCATCCCCAGTTTGTATTTTCACCTCACATAAAAGCACAAAGAGGTCCAGTCCAGTTCAGTCTATGGAAAAACTGAGTTTGTGATGTTCTCTGATTTAGAAAAATATTATGAATTCTATTAAATGCTGTGTGGTGTACTGTCAGTCTAAGCTTTTATACAAATCTAGAATAGAGCAAAATGTTTAAAACTGGACTGTGGACTGGATCCAGGATTTTGTAAATCACTGGCAGTTAAGTGAACTGATGTGACTCATTGTAACTATTCACAAAAACATTAAACAGTGAAGCTCAGAGCTCACTTTTAACAAACATCTGAAAGCACAGCTCTTTTTCACTGCAAAAAATTATATGCCAGCAAGTGAAAAACATCTTAAATCCATAACAACAATATATAGATTGTTCAACTTATTTCAAGACATTTTTACTTATTTTCAGCAATTTTATCTTGTCAGAGACAGAGGTGGACGAAGTACACAAATCATGTACTTGAGTTAAAGTAGAGATACCCAAGGTAAAATATTACTTCAGTAAAAGTAGAAGTCCTTACTCTAGACCTCAACTTGAGTAAAAGTACAAAAGTATTTGCCTTCAAATGTACTTAAGTATCAAAAGTAAAAGCACTAAAAGATTAATTATGACTCTAATGTCCTGTTATCATTTTTGTAATAAGATTCGCTTCATCAACTCATTTTAGGTGAAAATCCTCCAGTGTCTCTCTTGGTAAACCAGTCTTTTAATAGAATGTCATTAATTAGTGACACTGACGTCTATTAAAATGATCATAAGCACAAAACACTTAAGGCAGTTTCCATCAGGGAGAACCGAGTGGCTCTGAAATCACTTTTACAAACAAGCAAAGTTTCAGTGTAAGATTACTTTGTAAATTAATTACAAGTTGAATAAAAACTGTTTTTAAACTCAGGATCACAAATAAGTTTTCCTTTACTGTATTGATCTGTGGGTCTCTGTTCGTAAACAACCAGCCCAAACTAATTAACTATAAAATGAAAGTGTTTGAATGAATTCAGAAAAAAAGAAACATGCCAGTCACGACTGCATATGTGTACATATTTCTATATTGTGGTCTATTTGCACAAAGTTAGGTTAGTTCCATAGTTTAGGTGACGTATGTGCTCCCAAAATTTTACGCTGCTGCGCTGACGTTGAACCGTGTGCTGCACTGGGTCGGTATGACCAACAGGTCAAAACAAACTCAAAGTGACCGCTGTGCCCTGATTGGTGCTCTTGCTTTGCGCTTCTTTCGTTTTGACATATGTTTTTATACGCACAGAAACCAAAACGAACGATAGGTTTCACAAAATGTAGTGGAGGAAAAAGTCAGATATTTGACTTTGAAATGTAGTGGAGTGAAAGTAAAAAGTCGCCCAAAATGGAAATACTTAAGTACAGATACACAAAAAAAAAAACTACTTAAGTACAGAAACCAATTACATTTACTCAGTTACTGTCCACCACTGGAAATAATGAAGATCATTTTGCTGATTTCAAGAAAACATGCTTAAAACTAGTAAAGTTATTTGCCAGTGAAATAAGACACTTTGATAAGATAAAATGGCCTAAAACAAGTAAAAAATGTCTAGAAAGGAGTTACACAATCTTATAATATTCTCACTTAATGAGAAATATTAGATTATATGGACTAGACTCAAGATGTTTTCACTTGCTAAGATTTCGTTTTTTGCAGTATACCTCAGCGTTTAATAAAAATGTCTCTTTATCTTTTTACTTTGATCTGTGTCATTGCTTGACATGATTTTTATTTAATAATGTATTACTTTTCATCTTCATCAAAGTACTTTGAGCCACTATAACATTATAAAACATTATAAACAAGTTATTATTATAAAGTCAGTATGTGGTGCCAGAAATATGGTGCTTACCAAAGGGGAGGCAGCTCCATCTCCATTCCCATTCACACTGCCTCTTGGAGAGCTACCCACAGCCTTGGCAATGTTCTGCACAGGATCAGATGAAGAAACATGAGCAAAAAAAAAAAAAAAAAAAAAAAGAATAATAAAAAAGTTCCTCAAGGTTCAATACTGTGTCCTGTTAGTATCCTGCTAATCCAGCTGGCTGCACCCTGATTACTCTAGGGGCAATATTAGTATTGCTATGAGCAATGCAAGGGCCTCCGGTTACCCCCACATGCAATTTGGAGAGGAACACTGGGTTAACAGAGAGCATTCGCTACTGCACGAAAGAGAGCAGGGGGTTAAAAACAACACTACACCAGTTTCTTTGTCTACTGTGTAGCCACAAGGTCAAAAACAGACCCAAACAAATTAGAGGCATCAGTTACTAGGGCAGAACTCTTGACATTCCAGACCAAGGTTAGGATTAGGAAACACGCGGTTATCCTCTGTACGGCAAATGGAAGCGTCAGTCAGAGTCATATAATGTTATATAATGTTATGTAAGGCCGTTAGGACTAGTGTATAGACGAAATCAGCCCAAGTCCTTCCTCACCACATTCCAATTTACAAGCTGTGAGCCGTTCCCAACGCTCCATAATAAAGAAGGACAATTAAGGCACACAGCAAGCTAACATATGGAACACTAATGTACAAACATAGTAATTACCTAAATTGTTGGTATGTCTACTAAAAGAAAAAATATGGCAATAATGGCTTCTTTTCCACTGTCGAGCCAAATGGGCCATACTGGGCCATTGCGACTGGTCTGGACTCATGAGACCAGTTCCAGTTTCCTTTTTGATAAGGTCGGCACCCTCGGACCACCCAGATTACTGTCCTGCATACAAACTTTAACAAGTTTTAATCTCCTCAAAACAGATTTTAAAATGCACACAAACTTTTATTTTGGAAAATAAACTAAAAATAAAAATGACAATTTACGGACAACTAAGAGTAAAGGACCTACTGTAAAATGATTTTATAGGCTTGTTCTCCTGGTCATGCTCATGACAGCTGGGCGAACTTGCAGACAAACAAGCTACACGACAGAGCCTGTGATTGGTCAGTAAAAATACTTTCTGCAGATTTGTGTCGCAGATGCTCCACGTGGCGCTATGACATTTTATAAAAGGTGTCATGACTGCTAGAAAACGATTCGTTCACAATTCTAACTATAGCGATGTTTGAGTTCAGAATACCGCTACCATTTAAGGTAGAACAGGAAAATCGAACAAAAAGCTGGCTACAGACTACAGCCTCGTCATCTTGTGAACCTAAATATGAGATTATCTGTATGTTTTGCTGCCCAGTACTAATCAGAAGTATCAAATAACAGACTTAATGTCTCACATTTAGAAGATATTCAGTGTTTATTTAACAAATGTGCATGAAAGTGAAATATTAGTGCATTTGTCAAAGCTGAAGCTCCTCAAAGTTGTCCATCTTTGTTTAATAGCACGTCCTATTTTTCCCGACCAATCAGAGGGTTTGGCGCATAGCGTCTTCATTCAAGGGCTACATCCAGCTGCCGGCAAACAAGTCTTGCGTGACATCTACGTTTGTTCGTTTTGTCCGCAATTACTTCATATTGCTCGTTGAAGGTTGTCTCAGCAAGAAGTCTGCTTTTGCCTTTAGAAGTTGGTTGATAATTTCTGAAGCAATCAAAGACATTCAGTGATGATGAGGTCTGGACTCTGGGGTGGTCAGTCCATTGTTCTGAGAACACCAGCAGCTTTCTAAGCAGTGTGCTTGGGGTTGTTATCTTGTTGTGAATTAGACCTTTCTCAGAGATTATTGCATGATGTATTCAGATGTGTTTGTGCGTATTAACATTCATGATGCCTTCAGTCAAAAACAACTGACTCCAGGTGTTGTTATACATCCCCAAATGTGCACTGATCCTCCACCATGTTTGACTGATGTTTGACATGGTTTGAAGAGTCTTTCGTGGCTTCTGTTACTTCCAAAAATCTTAAATTTTGACTTGAAACCTTGTTCCACATCTCAGATTTCCATTCTTGGGGTTCTAGTGTAATTTCTGGTGAGTGCTGTTTATCTGTTGGGGGCAGGTTTGGCATCCACCAGTTCTTCCTGGTGGTTGTTAGGGAGCCCTATTTTCTCTGTAGCTTTTAATCAGTTTTGGAAACTCCAGTTTTATTCACTTTGACTTTCTTCTTCCCCATGCAAGTGGACTATCTTACATCTAATCTCAGAAATTGACTTTTGCACAGTACTGTATCAAACTCAGATGTTTAAGGCATCAAAAAAGAGGATAATAAATAACATTAAATAGCACAATAATATATAAGAATCTCTCAGGTTTGCGGAAGGCCTTGCCAGATACACCTACAAGCAAGACTTCGACAATACACTGAAATTTTAACACATTTGAGATCCATCTACTGTATCTACATGAAGATTTGTGTTCATTTCAAAGCAAATCAGGCAGTGCTGGACAAATTCCTGTCATAAAGGGAAATGAAGGAAAGCCTCCAAGAGCTTTTCCACCTGGACTTTGGGGAACAGCATTCAAAAGTTACTAGAGGGTTTCAAGCCAGTATTACTGTCAACAGAGCTCTGTTTTCAGGCAGTACATTTACAGCAGCATCAATCCCTAAAGCAATGTGAGATGCAAGCCAATCATAATTAGGGCCAAGTACTGAAATTCGTTTTCTTACCTGGCACTGAACAATCTTTAAAAATATGACATTTATGTTCGATGCCAGTTAAGACACAGGGTCCAGTGCAAAAATGTCACTCTAGCAAATATGATCACTTTTAATACACTAAAAGTCCAAAAGTTTAGGTTTTAAACATTTCATTTATTTAATTTCCAGACCAAACAACCATTAAGTACAAGTTAATAATTTTTCACAAGATGTTAATGAGGACCCAAGATAATCTATTTCTATAAGGAAAGAAAAAGAATAATAAAATATAAACAAACAATAAGAAAAACTGAAAACACAGTTTCCAAAACTGGAAGAGCAAATGGGGCTCCTAAAAACCACAGAGGGCTGAACAACTTGGGAAAAATACCTAATTGTGATTTTTCTAAGCAGTACTTGCAATTATTTTCTATAAATTAAGGGCCTGGTTCTTTGGCCATAAAGACCAGAACACATTTTCAGTCCGAGTTGAGGCTTCAACACAGATTTCATCACAATAATCATATTGTTCACCTCTACATGGATATTTGGCTGCTTTTGTTTTAACCCAACTCATTAACAGGCAGATCACAAGCTCCATCTTTTTAAAGTTAAGAAAACAGTGCTAATAACATAGGCTTTAAACTGCAGCTCTCATGACTTGAAAACTGCACTCTATCGAACTATGATTTTGATATAATCTTTCAGCCCTACAACCACCTGCAAGAGCTGGTTGACGCCAAAACCGCCGCCGTCACATAAACAGCACTTAAAGCTTTGATGTTTGAGAGAGAGGAGAAAATCAAGCTGCTTCAGATCTGAAAACATCCACAGGTGTTTCAGTCCATCCTTCCACTGTGAAAAGACCACTCAGCGCTGTGGGTCTGAAAGGATGTGTGTCTGATCAAGAGCTTCACTAAGAAGAGGAGACGGACACATCAAACAAAGAAGCTGAACGATGGACTGACCACCCCAGAGTCCAGACCTCAACACCACTGATTGGATTTGATTACTTCAGAAAAATCACCAACCAGCTTCTAAGGCCAACTCCCATTTCACCCCTCGCCCCTACCAGTTAGCCCTCCTGTTTTGTTCTCATCTAGGGTGTAGGGTGTCCCGGTTCTTGTTGAGAATTGTGGTGAAGTGTTGGGGCTACATAAACCTCCAAACAGAGGTTTTTCAGAGACTCCAATCAGAGAGATATGAGAAAAAAAGAAAAACCAACATGATGGCTTAACAAGTGACCAAAGAAACCTACAAACGTGAGAATTTTCTCCATTAAAAAATTACGACCATCATTATATTACTTTACTGTCATTTCAGTGTATTATGGTATTTTCTTCATAACAAGCATCACTAATAGTGCTGATGTCTCAGTAGCTAAATTACCTATTTCACCTGAAATAGTCCAGCAGTTCTGACGCCTGAAGCGCCAGAATGTACCTGCTGCTCCATTTAAGGAGGAACGGGAAAATTAAAACGAGAAGCTGGTGAATATCTGACTTTAGCTTCATATCACTGAAGAATTAGAGGTGGGTGATAATAAATAATTGCCCCCCCCCCCATTTTTGAAGGCACATGATGCCCTAAATGTAACTAAAGCCCAGCAGTGAGGAGCTGAACTTTACCCTCCTCTGCTGTCACTGCAGAAGGGCAGGGTCGCCTACAGAGCTGCGCTATTAGCTGTTAATGAAGTGACGCTCTTTTTATTTATTTATTTAAATGTGAGGGTCCCATTTCGTAGGGCAAGATTTCAATCACTACCCCTTGTAACTCAGTTCTGAGGGGTAAGAGAAACTCAAAAACAAGGGGTAGGGGTAAAAATAAGAAATTGGACTGGCCCTAAGACTGAGCTTTGGAGGCGAGTCTGCAGATTCTTTGAGGATCTGAAAGTGAGTCTCCTGAAAAGAATGGAAGCTGGAATAAAGGGAAAGAGAGACTCCCTGACACTCCGAGATTAGATTTAGCGGTTGAGGCTTCTGGGTAATTTTCTGTTAAATGTTTTTGTTTTTCCCTGACACTGAAAAATGAACAGCTTGTATTTAACAACTGTTTGCCTGGAAGTTAAATAACTTGTGCGCAGGACTGTACATCAACCCTAATGAACCATGGAAACAAACAGAATTAATCTCTGCCAAGAAGACACACTTTTTAATGCATAAGAAACGACTCCTCGTAGCTCTCATCCCATCATCATCATACCTTTAAACCACACGGCACTGGAAGTGAGACAGATAATCAGCCAATTTAACCACTTTACCATAAAGACAATCAAACCGTTCATCAGAATGACTTACGTGGCAATTAATCACCAGCTAAAATTACATAACGGTAAACGGGAATGGTTTATTTACAACCACGAGTTTTGTATAGAATCATTTCATGCTTAAATGGTTCTTTGCATGGTGAAATGGTTCTCCAATTGATGAAGAATGTGTCGCAGATGGTTCTTCATAGCTCTGTACAGCAACAAAAAGGTTCTTCTGTTCTACACAAGTTTAACAGTGTAACAATTGCGGAGCCCTTTTTGGTGCCATATGTAAATGTTCTACACAGAACTGCTTAAAAGGGTTCTATACAGCACCCAAAAGGGTTCTTCTACTTTTAAAGCTTGACAGCGTAACTATACAAGAACGCTTTTTGGTGCTATTTACAACCGTCTCCAGCACATTCTCCACCAAGCTGAAGAAGAATCATTTAATGATGCAATGAAGCTTTTAATCAAGCAAAGGGTTCTTTGAGTATCCATGGTTCTATACAGAACTGTTTTCTTTATATGGAATCTTTGAAGAACCATGTTTTTTTGTTGTTGTTTTTCAAGACTGTAGCAGAAAACAAAGTAAATAATAACTGAAGATGGGGAAAAAGAAGCACATAACAGAGTGGGACGGTATTCGGTTATGAGCCTCCATCAATTCACTACTAAGCCACCAGCCTAGAGACACTGATCTGCAGCTTTTCCAGGGAAAAGTGGTTTAGCCGAACCAACATACGGAAAATTTTAAGCACAACTAAAGACAAATTTCCTCTTGTAGGATCACTCGTTTAGAGATCGCTTGGCGAGTTTACTCCAGCTGTCCAGTGTCACAGCAATTCACCCAAGGTAATTATTGAATGTGAGCCAGTGCGAAAGGATGTATGAAGGGATTAGCTGAGGATAATACGCAAATCCTCCTGCCAGACAGGCCTCTCCATTCGCAGCCACAGCACCTAGAGTGGAAACAGCCAAACAGCCAGGATGCAGCTTCAAATGATTAAAAAAAAAAGTCAATTACTGACCTTAAAGTGGGAAAAAAACAAACAGCTAAATAAGCCAATTTAGAGGGGTTCCTTAAAAGAACAATCCGGATAAAAACTCTAATTTATACCATTTTCCATTTACCACACGTAGTCATTCAGCCATTACTTACAGTGCCCTCCATAATTATTGGCACCCCTGGTTAAGATGTGTCAAAAGCCTTAAAATAAATTCAGTTTTTATTGTGGAAACATACTGTCACACTGAAAATTGTAGAAAAATGTAACCTTTAACTCAAGTAGAGTTTTAGGGGGAAAATAAAATCCCTGACTAAGAAATAATTTTTCTTCATAAAATCACCTGTTCCACAATTATTGGCACCCCTAACAATTCTTAGGAAATAAATGTAATTAAAGAATTTCTGTCACTTCTACAGTAGTTTACGAAGTTAATCAAAGTATGTAGGAACATTTAATTAACAATTCACAACTTCCTGTTTCCCTGGGGTATAATTATGACGTGACACAGAGGCCATTTCTCTTCAACATGGGAAAGACAAAGGAACATAGCATTCAAGTAAGGCAGATGTGTGTTGACCTTCACAGGTCAGGCAATGGCTACAAGAAAATAGCCACTCACCTACACCTGTCCGTATCTACTGTCAGAGGAATTATTAAGAAGTTTAAAACAACTGGAACAGTGGTAAACAAGTCTGGACGAGGACGCAAGTTTATTTTGCCACCACGCACAGTGAGGAGGATGATAAGAGAAATAAAAAGTTCTCCAAAGCTCACTGTTACGGAACTGCAACAAATGGTAGCATCTTGGGGTCACGAAGTCTCCAAAACAACCATCAGACGCTATCTACACGCCAACAAGCTGTTTGGGAGGCATGCACGGAAAAAACCTTTTCTCACTCACAATCATAAACGTAAACGTTTGGAGTTTGCTAAGCAGTACTGGGACTTCAACTGGGACCGTGTGCTTTGGTCAGATGAAACAAAGATAGAGCTTTTTGGCAACAAATGCTGTAAGTGGGTCTGGCGTAACACAAGAGCTGAGTATGCAGAAAAGCACCTCATGCCCACTGTGAAATACGGGGGAGGATCAGTGATGCTGTGGGCCTGCTTTTCTTCCAAAGGCCCAGGGAACCTTGTTAGGGTGCATGGCATCATGAATGCTTTGAAATACCAGGACATTTTAAAACAAAATCTGGTGGCTTCTGCCCGAAAGCTGAAGATGGGTCGTCACTGGGTCTTTCAGCAAGATAATGACCCTAAACATATGGCAAGATCTACACAGAAATGGTTGACCACACACAGAATCAAGCTCCTCCCATGGCCATCTCAGTCCCCAGACCTTAACCCCATTGAAAACCTGTGGGGTGAGCTGAAGAGGAGAGTGCAGAGGAGAGGACCCAGGTCGCTGGATGATTTAGAGAGATTGTGCAAAGAGGAATGGTCGAAGATACCTCTTTCTGTGTTCTCCCATCTTGTGAAACATTATAGGAGAAGATTAGGTGCTGTTTTGTTGGCAAAGGGGGGTTGTACAAAGTATTAACATCAGGGGTGCTAATAATTGTGGCACACATTATTTGATGTTAAACAATTATTTCTTAATGTGGGATTTTTTTCCTACTGAATAAATGCACTTGAGATAAAGGTTGGATTTTGCTCTTTTTTCCATCGTGGTCCTATATTATTTAAAAAAACCCTCAATTTATTAGAAGCTAAAGAACACATCTTAACCAGGGGTGCCAATAATTATGGAGGGCACTGTATCTGTACTCATGCTTAAAAATATGGTTCTTCAAGCGTTCTGTATTAAAGCCAACGGTTCTATTTAGAGCCACGAGCTCTATATAAAACCATTTGCATGCTTAAATGGTTCTTCACACAGTGAAACAGGTCCTCAGATTGAGGCGTTCTAAAAAGGTTCTTCTACTGTGACAAGCTTGACATCATGACGATATTTGGTGCTATATAGAACCATTTTCCAAAAAGTTCTATATAGAACCATATACCCCACATTCTCCATCAAGCTTAAGAACCTTAAAATTTCCTTTAAAAAAAGTTTATTACTGACACCACGATGGAAACTATATGTAACTATATGGACTCTTAAGAATGAAATGTTTTGAACTAGAACCCTTGTCTTTACTAAAGAATCTGGAGCTTTATGTTCATGTTTAATGTCGCTACAAGTCAATAGTTACCCAAATCTATTGACTCAGATGAGCATAAGCATAGTAAAGATAGTTTGTGGGATAGTCTGAAGACCTGGTTCCATGGGTTTGAGTTACCTGATATAATATAATGACGCATTGATTAGACAAGATTCAGATTAAGTGCCCCTTATTAGTCCCACTACGGGGAAATTGCAGCTCCATATTTAAACCATCCATGCAGTGAAACACCACATAAACACTAGTGAACACACACACTAGGGGCAGTGAGCAGACTTGCCCGGAGCAGTGGGCACCCGGGTAACAGTTGGGGGGTTAGGTGTCTTGCTCAAGGGCACTTCAGTCATGTACCTTCGGCTCTGGGGATCGAACCAACAACCTTCTGGTCACAAGGTTCCCTGACCTCCAGCCCCTGACTGCCTGCCAAATACTGGAAATTAACTACAAATAATACTGGGCTTCCTGGAGGACAGGGTAGGAAATGCTTAAATGGAAACACTGTCACACATAAAATCTAAAACATAATTACTGTTTATTTATTAATGTTATTTGTATTTATTGTAAAATTAATGTTTTCTGAGCATATAAATACCTAAAGCTCTCTGTGTCTAAAACTTCTGATCACTGTATATGTGCAAAAAAGACAGAAATCATTAATGTAATGAAATACACCTGTGTTGCATAAATACATCATAACACTTGCTATATAAAGTGTTTGCATGCAGTGTTCAGCTACACGGTGAAGCTCTGTTGGTGTTTGTCACTCACAGTGAGTTGCACTGTGTTCTGAACCACATCTATAAGTCTGCCTCACCTTAATGAAGACCTGGATGCGGTTTGAGTGAGATGAGAGACATTTTAACCTCTTATTCTCCAGGGTATATTTTGTTTTTTTCCATCTGAATTTTCAAATCATAAGGCAAATTATTCAGTAACTGTGTGAAATAAATGCAAATCTTTTGTAAAAGTTCCACTCAAATGAACAGAATGTGTTTTATGATCTACACATATCACTATATGCTTACAATTTACTGCTGAAAGCCAAAAATGTTTACAGAGCAGATCACTGAAGAGACGCCATCTGTTTATAGTTTATAGCCCAGATTTGTGGAAAAATGGGTCGACTTTCAGTAGAAAAACAAACTGAGTTCAGCTTCTTTTATTATAAGGGTTTAAAATGACATCACCATCTATTTGACTGGACAGAAGAGTTACAGCCTCATATGACGCCCAGCTTCTGAATGTAGCTTATTCTTCATAACTTTCATATTTCATATGACGAAGTGTGTTTTGGAACCACTGGTGGTCTCAAGGAGTTGAAAATGTTAAGGATGTATTTACAGAAAAGATTTGGGTAACTACTGACTTCAAGTGTTGGTTAGTTTAGTCTCGTAGCTCCAGTTCTAAACTACAGAAGCCAATACGTATGTAAATTCTTGAGGGGGAACAGCAAACACATGTACATACATACTCATAACCGAGAAACATCTGAGTCTACTAATATGAGGCAGAGAGGAATTCAAACACCAAACTAGGGAATTATCTCAGTACAGAGGGAGACTATCCATTCCTCGAGATGCCAACAGGAAACCATTTAGAAAAAACAATCAAGGGATGAAGTGCAGACAGCGCACAAGCAACTGATACAAAAAAAAGACTGCAAAGGATCGGATCATAGGGATGCCCGACTCCAGCCTTGGAAAACATGAGTCCGGCAGAGTTTGGTGATTTCCACAAACTAATCAAACACGCTCGTCAGTTAATTATGTTTTAGTAGCGTTATCGCATAGAAACTGAATACAGACCTCAATTCCAAAAAGAGAAGAGTGTATGAAACGCAAATTAACACAGAAAACAGTGATTTGTAAGTACTCGTGTATTTAAACAGCACAAAGACAATATTTAATGTTTTATTTGTTGAGTTCATACACGTTTGCAAATATAAACTCACTCTGAACTTATGCTTGCAGCATGTTTCAATAAATTTGGGACATTTTAAGATCAGGATTGTTGTAAAATGTTCAAAAACATCTTAAAATAGGAGATGCAGTCATGCTTGGATAAAAAAGAGCATCCAAGAAAACAGCAAGGACGGGTCGAGGCTCAACACTGGCTGTGTTTACATGCAAAGATTTTTGCCAATTCGATTGAACACATTCCGATTAGAGATTAAGACTGAGGTGTTTATGCTCACTCTACTCAACAATCTGATAGAAAATCTGTTTACACGCTCACTACAAGCAATCCGATCCAAAATGATGCGCATGTGCAAGAACCGCTTAGTGTAGACGTTACCATGACAACCAGCATCACGTGAGTCCAGTCAGAGTGAGATGAGCAGCAGTGAGCAGTGCTTGTTTTTAATGTCTTTAAAATGCTGTCAGACTGAGGAAAACGCCCTTCACATGTCCTTATTAAAGAAGGCCCGAGAGGAAGATGTCGTGTTCTGAGACACATATGCTGGATGTCCACCAACTTCTATTAAAGATCAGAGAATAAACTTCATCTCCTCTTCAGACCAGTTTCTGCTCTGCCGTGTTGAATGTTATAAACTCTCACTATGACGCAATGCACACGCAGAATGGACTTAAACTTTCCGATAAGGAATGTAATCAGATACAAGCATTTACATGGCTATTATTCTTCTTTTAAACAGATTATTTACAGAATTACCCACCTTGTTCAGTCGGATAGAAACTGTATTCTGAGAGGCCTCAATCAGACTAGACTACTCTGAGGTGTTTACATGGACGTATTCTATTCTGATTGAGCTATTAGTCGGATTGTTAACAGATTATTGGGCTGCACATAAACTGTGACACAAAAATGTGTCAGTGACAAATCCAATAGTTTAAAAATAACAATCCACAATGAGCGATTAAGGATTTTAGGTATTTCACCCTCTAGAGCACATCATATTAAAAATATTCAGAGAATCCAGAAAAATCTCTGTTTGTAAAGGACAAGGCCAGCAACCAAAACTGAACTCCTGTGAGTAAACAGACTGGACTATGTTTAGCAGAAAACATACAACAGAATTGCCACTAACTTCTCTGGGCTCAAGTGCATCTGAAATAGACTGATACTCAGTGTGAACATGCATTGTGGTCTGACAACATTGCTGAAAGTAATAATGGACGCTATGTTCTCTGGGCCAAAGAAGGAAAGGACCATCCAGTTTGTTACCAGCATAAAGTTCAAAATCCAAAATCAAAATCCAATAGAGGGTATCCTGCGCATCTGTGAAAGCACTTTTAACACAAAGATACCTACACATTTTGGTGCAGCATATTATCGCTGTCGGGGCAAAATCTTGCATCTCTATTTTTCTCGTTTTTCATTTTTTGTCATGGCTTGATAAAGGCAGCTGCCCTTTATGTTGTGTCAAAATTTTATGATGAATGAACCAACAGAAACGATCCAAGACTACTCAGAAAAATTATTCTTCTATTTACTTCCTTTAAAAGCAAGGACATTGGATGTCATTCTCCAACTGTTGTTAAGAACAACAGTTTCTTCTTAAACCCGCTTATGCAGTTTTGACGTAGATTTTGACTCACCAATGTTCTCTTATGTGGGGCTTGATCTTAGGTAAGAATAGAATCTACACACACTCAAGTGCACAGAGGCGAGAACAGTTCTGAGTTTTAGGAACACGTCATGAATCAGACATAGCTGTTTCCTTAGGACCTTCATCAAGAACACATATAGGAAAAATTAGGAGACACTGGAGAATGAGAGCTCACTTTTCCTGTAAAGATTTTTTCAGGGACGTCCTTGCTTATTTCAACACAACACCAAGAAACATCCTGTATGTGTCACAACAGCATGGCTGCGTAATCAGAGAGTGAGGGTACAAGACTGACCTGCCTGCAGTCCAGAAGTGTCTCCCAATGAAAATATGTGGAACAAAGAACAACAACAAAGGCCCTACGTTTGTGCAGCTGCTCATATAACAGAAAAGAGTGGTTAAAAGGAAAAGTGGTGTAATACGGTGGTGAACAAATGTCCCAACATTTTTTCGTAACATGCTGCAGGCATCATATTTGTAATTGGCGTATATTCACAAAGAATTTCATAAGTAGCCAAACGAGCTGATTGGTTGAGAGGCGTTCTAACTGTGCTGTTATTACACAATAACATCACTCTTACTTTGCCACAAACAGAAAATAGACACTTAAGATCACATTTGACTGACAGCCTATTTGGTCAGAGTATACTAAATTCCCAAACTGAGCAGCTTTTCAGTCAGCAGCTGTGACAGAAGAGCTAAACAACCTGGAATCAGCCAGAAATTAACCCAATACCATTAGCCAAACTAAATGGGCTGTAAGAAGCTTTACAGACTGGCTGGAACAAAACAACATTAATACTGATGTGGAAAAAACTGATCAAACTGAGCTGAACTTGATATTACGGCAGTCTTATGGCTCAGTCTGATTTGGTCAGACTCTGAAGATCAGACCAAACGTTTGGTGAATGGTACTGGGTTCATTTCTGATGATTCCAGGTTTAGCTGTTCTTCCGTCACAGCTGTCGACTGAAAAGCTGCACAATGGTGACGACAGTTTGGGAATTTAGTGTATGGAGCTGGAGAACGAACTGCCGGCTGTGCAGTGTGTGGGCGGGGCTCATTACTCTGCTGTAGCAACAAGCTGCTCGATAAGGAACTATAATTTGGTGGAAGGAACTGAACATTAAAACATACTAAACGCTGCGTTCACGGCCCAGTTTATTAATTTCTTACGTTATTTATTTAACTGTTGTATTAAAGCAATAGAACACTCGAGGAGCATGTTATCGCTGATAACATCACAGCTGTGACAATCTACGGCCACCAATCCATAGCTGTGATGTTATTTCACGACAACACGCACCACTCCTTCTTGGGTTCTACTGCTTAAATATCAAATATCATGTTTTTGCACTGTTCAGTTTAATACAGGTCAATGAGAAGTTACAAATTACTTCTTTCGGGTTGTATTAGCATTCCATGTATTAGCATTAGCATGTATTCCACCTCCCGTCCCAGATTTTTTTGGAACCGAGATTAGCGTAATAGAAATGCACCAAACTACACCAGCACTCCTGCCTTGCAGGACCGCAGCTGAGCACCCCGGATTAGATGCAAGAGTTAAGGGTGAAATGCCTTAGAGTTACAGCGAGGGAACTGGAGAGGAACATGAGGTTGTGGAAGGTTGCAAGCAGAGATTGGCTAGAACTACACACACATCCTCTAGCCCAAAACCCCCAAAAGCATTGCACAAAGAGGGTGAAGGAAGAAGGGGCAGCAGGTCTGGGGGAGCTTAGGTGGGGTGGGAAGAGGAGGCGATGTGCGAGGATGGACTCACCGCACTGGGCACCTGGGCCGCTTTGGGTCGTTTTGAATGGTCCAGAGCAAAGATAGTATATTCAGAGAGAAAAGCAGGCTCTGCTATCATCCCGGCCAGCAGCTGACCAAACCCCCCCACACAAAATCAGCCAATGCATTAATGAGGGGGCCGGGCAGTGAAGTGGGGGGAGAGGGAGACAGAGAGCAATGAGAAACATCACCAGGAGTGAAATCAAGAGGGCATGACTGTGACAAATAAGAGTAGAAGCAAGAAAAGAGAGATAGATAAAGATGAGACACTCAACCTGAGGTTTTGGGTTTACATTGTTTGACGTCCCTTTCCTCACAATCTGATCTAGAACCTTTAATGAGGAGCTCTTCTGTTTGCTTTGAGCTCCAATCAAATAAGTATAGGCTTAAGTGCAAGGAGCAAAGAACGGGGCAAAACCAAGCTAAATAATTTTACACACCTCACTGGAAAACCTGAAGTTTGTTTGCCGTTTTTGTTGTTTATAAACAATTTAGCCAAAAGTGAGTGAGTGCAAATGGTACAACTTGTCCCACCGGCAGGACTAACTCAGTCTCTAAACCGTCTAGTAAATCAGTGCTAACGCAATCAATTCAATACTATTCTGTGGACTTGCTCGCAGGCGCCCTCTAATGTCGCTGTCTGGTTTTGCAATGGTGGGCAATATACCAAGAACTTATTGCTACCGTGAGAGTTGTGGTTGTCATACACAGAGCTGGACGATATGGCAAAAATCTATAAATCATGATACTTTCAGAAATTTTCACAATGCTTGACATGTTCTGATATTCAGTTCTCAGATATCTGATCAGAATAAAGAAAAAAAAGCTTGTAGTGCCACATTTTTAAAAATGCTATTAAAAGCTGTCACACAATGATTTATATTTAGTATTTCAGTGATGTGATAACAGCAGAAATCCAATAATGACTGTATTATTGGGTAAACGTTTAAACACCCAATAAATGTGGCACTAATTGCAGGTTGTGATTGTGTCTCAAAATGTCGTTTTGTGAAGGGTTTCCAGCGTGACGGTCAGCGCTTAGTGATTTACTGAGTGTCCATTGGTCAGTTTCACACAATGTAGATGGACACACGAATCCACCAGCTCCACAGAGTGAGAGGCAGATGACGTGTATTCAGCCCTTTTCATAGGCTCATAACTCCGGATATGAGTCTCGTATGATCTTGTGATAGGATGAAATGGAAAGGGCGGCTTTACGGATTCAGGAAGGGTTTGAACTGGATTTCTGAGCTGGATCATCACAAAGATACAGAGACGGATATAGAAACAGGGAATTTGACATACGTGAGTTTGGTGAGGGTTAATTATCATGATGCGATAATTATTCCCATATTGCCCAGCTCTAATGCTGTGGTATAATGGGAGAAAAAGTCTCTGTAAAGCTAAAAATCTATAAATTTACACATAATACAGTAATATACATTATAGTACAAATATGATCTTTATGTGATACATAAATCTATAAATCTAATATATTACAGCCACCAAGAGGTGATAAAAATCATATACACTCTTAAAAAAGATGGTTCTTTAGTAAAGAAAATGGTTCTATCTAGAACCATGAACACTCAAAGAATTCTTTGCATGAAAAGGGTTTTCCTATTGTCACAACAGAACAAACTTTCAGAGCTTTATAAAACCTTTTTCATACACAATACCATAAACAGCACATTCTCCATCAGTATAAAGAACCATTTAACAATCCAAAAAGCCCTGCAATCACAGAAAGACTACAGAATTATTTTCTTTTCCAAGCAACCCTTGAAGGACCACCTTTTTTAAGTGTGTAGGAGAGAATTCTGCGCAGCTCGCTAATCAGAAGCACTTATGGTGAAATACGTTCAGTCTTTGGAGTGAATCTGAAGAAACATCTGGTGGACTGCTGTCAAAATCCACAAATGATGTTGCTATGGGAAGAGGAGAACATGACAAAGCACCGGAACCTGTTAAACTCCATAAAATGTTTGTTTTATTCAATGTTCATAACTGTTGAATGTTTCCCGTTTGTGCCCCGCTCTCCGCTACACGCTTTCATCAAGGTAAATAAGGAGGACATCAAAAAGGTAAACTGAGCCGCCGATGTGCGAGATGACGTGGAACTGAATCTCTATGGAAAGTTCCAGAAGAGAAAGGCAGAATAACCTCAGCTTTACACCCATTTACTCATCTTCACACTATGACTCTGGTACCTTACGCTCAGGCTAAACTGAGAGATTTCAGAAAAAAGCAGAAAAATCTGCGCTTTGAGGTTAGAGGTGATTGACTTGCTTTAGGGTTCTGCAATCTAGTTCCCTGCTAGAACATGAAAGGGACAAAAAATAAAAATAAAAAAAGAGAAATTACTATCCGGAGGCTGTTAATCGCACTTCTTCATGTTTCCTATTCCAAGGGAGCTTCGCTGTCACAACATAGAAAAGTCAAAACAATAAGAAGCAGTAAAATCTTCACTTAGGCACTTCAAAATATGGTTCTTCAAGGGTTCTTTAGCAAAGAAAATATTCTAAATAGAACCATGAACCCTTAGCATGATTAAATGGTTCTCTGCATAGTAAAACAGTTCTTCTGATTGATGGAGAATGTGCTGTCAAAGGCTCTATATAGCACTAAAAAGGGTTCTTGTATGGTTACAAGCTTTGTCATGTTATCACAATACAGGAACCCTTTTGGGGTGCTATAGAACCCTTTTCACAAAGGCTCTATATAGCACCAAAAAGGTTCTTCTATTGTTACAAGTTTGATATAGTCACAATAGCGGAAGCTTTTTTGGTGCTCTCTAGAGATCTTTTCAAAAAGGTTCTACATAGAACCATCCACAATGCATTCTGCATCCATTTGAAGAAAGGTTCTACATAGAACCATAGAGTACCAAAAAAAGGTTATTCTCTAGTCTAGACATCAGAAGAACCCTTTTTGGTGCTACATAGAACCTTTTGCAAACTGTTCTACATAGAACCATCTACAATGCATTCTCTTCAATCTGAAGAAGGGTTCTTTATAAAACCTTTCTGAAAAGTGTTACACATGGCACCAAAAAGGGTTATTCTATTGTTACAAGCTTGACATCAACATACAAGAACCCTTTTTGGTGCTACATACAATCCTTTTCAAAAAAGGTTCTGCATAGAACCATCTACAGCACATTCTCCATCAATCTGAAGAATACTTTCACATGGCAAAGAAACTCTTAATCATGCAAAAGGGTTCTCTGAGTGAACATGGCTCATGTACAGAACCAGTTTCTTTGCTAAAGAACCCTTGAAGAACCATCTTTCATAGTGTAGGCACCATTATGCAGTCATAACTGACAAGTTTCCTTCAAATGTACCTTCAAATAAATACAATAAAAAGCAGGAATTTTGAGTCGATGAAACATTTATCATTACCAAAGCTGTCTGTGAGGACTAGATAACAAAAGAACCTGCTATTTCTTTTATCTGATTAAGAGACTTTAGCTGATCAAGCACAGCTTGTTACCTTACACTAGACGAGACCCCAAATCTGGATTAATGACCCTCCAGATTAAGCACTGTGATCACCTCCTTAATCTACTGCACAGATTTCATCTCGTTTTTACTCACTGTATTTTTTCCAGGTCTGATTGACATTTGTGAGCTTTTATGCACCAAAACCATTGTAATTAACATTTTCCAGCCTCTCTCTATCTCTTTAAATATCCAGTATTCAAAGTGAGAAAAACACAAACACAAATATTATTCCCTATTGCTTGACTGAATTAGCTCGGATTTAACTGCTGCTTCATTTATTTTTTGCCTTCTTTTCCCTTGAATTCTTATTGTCCATGTCAGGTTTAAATGATCTGCTGTCCCTCATCACATATGGCTTTGTTCACACAGCAGGTAAAAATGGTCCAAATCCGATCTTTTTCTTCATATGTGACACAGATGTGTGTCAGTGTGAACAGATTAACAAACTGAATGACATTTTCAGTTCCGATTCGAGACACTCTCATACGTGGCACCGAAATCCAATCCGTATCCGATCTAAGACGACGGGATTCAGGCTTCATTCACATTACCAGACTGAAGTGGTACAAATCAGATTTTTGGCCCTGATGTGACTCAGATGTGATGTTTTCAGGACTGTGTGGACACAAATCTGATCTTTTCAAATCCGACCTGAGCCACTTTCATATGTGCTCATAGATTAGATACGTATCCAAATCATCACCATGTGACCTTAATGAGATGCTCAGATCGAAATTCATGTGCTTTTTTCCGCCAAGCTGCGCCATCACTCAGCATTACCATGGCAACAACGCTGAACAGATGTTAAAGCCTGTAAACGGTGGAAAAGTAGCTCATCTTACTTTTGCATTTTTTGCATTTGAGCAAAAAAATCGTATACGAGCAACGAGGCTTGAAATGTGAACATAGCTTTAGTCACAGCAGCCAGATCGGAATTTGTGCGACTCTTCCGTCAATCCAACTTGTCATTCATTATAATTTCGTGCTGCTGAGACTCAAACATCTGGGCTGATGTTTCTGTAACAAAAAATTATTAGAGAGTCATCCAAAACCCTCCATGTTTAAAATAAACATCCGAACGTGGCTGCAGCGTCAAACGACAGTTTGAAAGCGAAGTTTGAAGAATCCAAGGACACGAACCAAAGAAGTGACCTTGCCCTTTTTACGGCTCGAATGCATTTTGAGTGATGAGCCCACTGGTCAGTCAGTGAAGCTTCATGATGGCTCCTGTGATGCTGGTGAAGATGAAGCTGATCCTCCGGAAGCGACTGCCATTCACTGGCGGTCGTGATTGTTTACCACTGGATGAGCATTTAAAAGAAAATCTGAACAGCCAAACAAAAAAAAATCTGATTTGGTGAGAAAATCAGATTTGGGCCACTTTTACCTGCTGTGTAAATGTAGCCAGAGACACACATTTGTTACAGCCATCAATGAAAAAATGTTTTCCCTTCACTCTTGAAACTGCTGGTTGTCACAGTGTGCAGTCGTGACTACACATCACTCAGTAAATAAATTTAAAGATTGTAAATTTGAAAAATAATTTCTTAAAAAGACTGTAAATTAATGTTAGGTTTACAGCACTGCTGCCACCGTCTGGTGAAAGGAACAACTGCAATAGCCTACATACAGGCTGGAGGGCAAATTAGAATCAACGCGGGCCGCATTTGGCCCTCAGCACTGCCATAGTCTGAAGTGTAAGTGGGTGGGGCTAAACCACTGCAGGCTGAACAGGCTCATACATGTGTGTATGTGTTGGTTTTGAGACCCTGCAGACATTAGACATTCAGACTTGGTTCATGTTTTAAGATTGCTATTTATTCTTGTGCTTTTAGCGGCTCCTGAACTACGTTGGTGAGGATTTTAGTATTATTCTGTGTTCATTCATTTATTAGTTTTGTATTTTACTGTGTGCTTTTCTGGCAAGGTAAAGCACTTTGAGACTTGTTGTAGAAAAGCGCCACATAAACATTTACTTACTTATTAAATATTTAAAGAATGAAATTTGGACCAGGGAGCGAAAAACAATATTTACACGTATTACAAAAAACTCAACATATCAGAGATCCAGAAACATACTACTGACGTTTACTCTAAGAAACCCAATATCACTGACGGCACTGTTACTAATCAGCCCAATAATGTTTTAAAAGATTATATAAATCAAATGGTTATATAAGTGACTTCAAACATCGGATATGGGCCTGCTAACTTATTTTAACTAGGATTTAGAATATACAAGCTGACATCTGTGGCCAAAGTACACTATCTGAACACAGTGTGTAAGCAAAGTGCTCATATTTGAATAGTTTCAGTTGATGTTTGCACTGTTTTCATAGAACATCAAGTTGCCAAGCTTGATGTAATCGAGGCTACAGAACTTGAATCAAAGCTTTATTATAAACTCAGTTTCCATAAAGTAAGACACTGAGGCCCATATCATGGAAAACGTACAGATAACATAACTATCATCCTTTTTTTTTTCTTTTTAACAAAAGACTTTTATGCAGTCAGTAAGCAATGCCACTGTTTCCATACTATGGAAACTAAGTTGCTGTTTTGAACCAACCATTCTTGTGATGTAACAAAAACCAAAGCTTTTACATATATTGTCTTATTTAGGCCACAGCAGTTTAGCTTCACCCACTCACACTTCAGTTATAAGAAGCAGTGTGCCCTGCTAAGCACAACAGAGCTGGCCAATCAGAACAGAGCTTGTTTACACAGACAAGTCTAAAAGACACAGTAACAGAAACAGCCTGCTTAATTTTAGAGGAATAAAAAGAGGCTGGAAAATGATCACACAGGAATTAATTGACTTTAATTAATTGATTTTAGTAAATAAAACCGCATAAACGTCATAAAACAGATGTGAATGGTACAAAAACAAGTATAGGCTCTTTAATAAATGTTGATCAGCTTTGCATTCAGCTGAGCTTTTTATTATTGATATTAAATAACAATGTTATTAAATATGTCTTATGTAACAGAAGTACTTCCACATGATATCCTAGTTCTTGTTTACTATTATTATTATTACTACTATTACTATTATCATTTAATTACTGTTTACAATATACACTTACATTCAGAATGCGAACATTTTTCATTGTGCAATATGCTAAGTGCAATACAGATTCCTAGGCAACTCTTATTTTATTTTATTATTATCCTTATTATTGTTGTAAATAGCCTAGAGATTTAGCTTTAATTTTTATTATTTATAATGTTGATAAGGTTTATACTGTTTCCCGTTTCTACTACTGAGTGCCTTACTCCTGTTACTCTGCTGCTGCTGTAATACTGTGAATTTCCCCGCTGTGGGACTAATAAAGGATTATCTTATCTTATCTTTAATGAAGTCTGTATGTTTTGGGGTCTTCTCATCTCAAAACCTAGAGGCACTTTTAGTAAATATAACTGTTAGATCAGACAATCTGCACAGATCAACGTGAGCTTTGTTTTACTCAAACATGTCAAACGTCTTCAGGGCATACGAGCAGGTAAATCCATTGAGATGAACAGAGTGTGGTAGAGCTCTGCTGTAGAATAAACCTTGATAAGCAGCATTCACAATGTCATTTTGGTCATTAACGGTGTAAACCTGGTGCACTCCGTGTAAAAAATTGCATTAAAAAACAAAAGAGAATGAGTCGTTACCTCTCGGTCACTCGGGGTGGGTGAGGCATCCGGGTGCAAGCCAGGTGGTTGACCACGCCGCTCACCTGAACTCACCTAGTGATGGATAATTATTAGTTAAAACCAGACAAGACAATCAGGCAGGAAGAGCGTAATGGAAAAGGGGAATCCCACCAATTTTTCAAATTTCTGCACCATTTCATTTTTAACAGAAGGTCAGAATCACTGACTTGTGCAAATGTCCTTATTAAAAAAGTGTGCAATTAGAGTAAACTCTGATTTATATATAAAGTCTATTTTATCAGCTCCACTTACTATGTAGGTGCACTTTGTAGTTCTACAGTTACAGACTGTAGTCCATCTGTTTCGCTGATACTTTCTTACCCCCTTTTACCCTGTTCTTCAGTGGTCAGGACCCCCTTGGACCTTCACAAAGCAAGTACTATTTGGGTGGTGGATCATTCTCAGCACTTCAGGTGGTGTGTTAGTGTGTGATGAAGGACTAGAGGATGACCAACACAAACTGTGCAGCAGCAGATGAACTATCTGACTTTACATCTACAAGGTGAACCGACAAGGAGTGTCTAATAGAGTGGACAGTGAGTGGACAGTGTTGAAAACTCCAGCAGCACTGCTAAGCCTGATCCACTTGTACCAGCACAACACACAAACACACTACCACCACGTCAGTGTTACTGCAGTGGTGAGAATAATCCACCACCCAAACAGTACCTGCTCTGTGAGGGTCCATGGGGGTCCTGACCACTGAAGAACAGGGTAAAAGGGGCTAACAAAGTATCAGAGAAACAGATGGACTACAGTCTGTAACTGTAGAACTACAAAGTGCAGCTATAGAATAAGTGGAGCTGATAAAATGGACAATGAGCGGAGAAACAAGGAGGTGTTCTAATTTCTAATTTACTATTTTTCATGGAAACCACTGTTGACGCAGCCCATCAGATTTAAGTGGGCAGGGAGGGGGCGGTACTTACGTAATTCTCATACCCTAAATCAAATGATTGGGTTTATTATGAATCAATTATACACTCTAGATGTGATTTTTTTGGTTCATTTTGTTAGTGAGTGTGCGCTGAGTAAATCTGAGCCAAATCAGCCTGTGCATTATATACAGTTGTGTGCAAAAGTTTGAACACCCCCAGTCAGACTGTATTATTGTTTTTTTACATGAATATACGTTCAACAAATTCACAACAGGGAACAAACTTTAATATTTAAACATAAAATCAAATGTGCTATAGTCTTGGCACAGATGTTATGTTATTTAATGTTATTACAGTGAGTTAAATTCAGTAAATAAACTAATTACACATTAAAATGTGCAGAAGTGTCTTCTCTGTAGAAGATGATTTCACTTATTTTCTCCAAAATTTTGCATACAACAAAATTTGAGTTTTAAAACTTTTAAACATGAAAAATACCAAAAATCTAAATCGAAAGTTGGCACACTAAAAGTAGTACATGAGCACAAGGCACACATTCAAGCACTCATTGTTACTGCAGTGCTGAGAAATGTACCGGATCAAAGGGAAATTTTAATTTTGTGAGTGATTTGTTGAGATTGTGGAAAAACGACACAACAGCGGTATACATCTTAGACATTAAGAGGAAAAACACACAGATACAGCTTTTGAGAACTTTCTGACGTTTACTGCACTGTTTCCTTACACTGGTTATGATGGGAACCAGGGGTCTCGATGACCCTGCGTGTGTTTTTATACATCACACTGAGGCTGTGATGGAGCTTTTAGAGGTGGACATCTGGTTCCTATCACCACCACTGTGAACAGTTCTGACTCAGTAAGTTTCTCTAGAGCAGAGCGTTTCACACCAAACCGCTCTGTTTACATCTTAACCACTTAATAATGCAGGAAATTTTGGAAACCTGGTGTAATTTCCCTTTAAAAACATCCTGTTTCTACTTTAAAGGGGAAATCCACCAATTTTCCAAAATTTCCCCCATGTTTGAGATGTAAACAGAGCGCTTTGGTGTGAAAGGGTTCAGATGTCTTTACGGTGGTGGTGATGGGAACCAGGGGTCGCCATGACTACGGAATAAATATGCAAAACACATGTCTTGTTATATATAGTTTTATATATAATATTGATGGTGGAAATTCTTTTTATTAATTCGGTGGAGTTTTCCTTTAAACAACAAAACTGCATAAAATGACTGTTGCCATAAGTCAAAACTGTACGAGATCTTTGTGGAATCTATTGAATTATACTTTAAAAGCTTGTTCGGTCAGAAGCGGAGGCTAGTTTGGTTTTCACTCCAGCCAGTCGAGCTGGTTTTGGCTTCGTTTGACATTTGGGTCCGTAAACTGAGCGTGACGTCCGCGGAAACAGCGAGCTAAGCTAACTTAACCTTGGTGTTGTTATAGGAAAACTGTAAACACGTGTGGGAAAAGACTCCAAAACAGACCAAAACAACCTCCTAGAGTACGTTTTGAAACACGACCTTGCCGTTTTCCTTTTAAATGTCACATGACGAGCTTGAGCAGATTCAAAACAAAGCGTCGATTGCAACGATCTTTCCGTTCCACCTTAAACTGTGCGCAGCTCCATTCTGCCCACTCGGACGGCAGAATGGAGCTGCTGCACTATTTAAGGTGGAACGAAAAAATTCCAAACAAGACCAAAACAAGCCAACTTCAGCTTGAGCTCTGCAATAATAAGGGCTCATCGTTTCTGAGTGACGAAGGAATTAGTGATAAGACTGATAAACAATAAAATAAATCCACTCCCGCTAACGTCTGTAGCCGTGAATGTTGGGCTACGAGCTAAGCTAGCCGAGCAAGTTAGCTACTAACCTGGGCCTGCTGCTGTGGTGACTGGGCACTCCTTTGTGGCGACTGCTCCTCATTTATCTTCTGTTTCAGTTTTTTGAACATGGTGGCCCTCAGTGAAGTGTCGCTTCTTGTGTGTTTTTATTATCTCAAGTCTTTGCGCTGCGCCAAAGCGAACTGCGCGGTCAGTGTCCGCGGCTCTCAGGTTTGCCGTCTCTCATTTCTTGGGCAGGTGTAAAGCAAACACTGCGCAGCTGCAGCCGACGTGGAGCAAAACCGAGCAGCTACGGCAGAGCGGGAGGCCCAGACTTAAAGGGCCAATACCCCACATTTTCACATTTAGTGATTCTGGGACCCTAAGCTAAATTTAATGGGGTCTCCTGGATGTACATTTTTAAATTAATAGACTCTGGGTGAAATAAGTCTAGTCAATACATCTACATTTCCAAAACAGCCAGGACACTGTGCAAAGTGTTAACAAAAAATCAAAGTGTAATGATGTGCAAATAATTTAAACCCTATATTTCATAGAAAATAGTACACATGTTGTTGTTTTTTGAAAAATATCTGCCCATTTTTAATTTGATGCCAACAACACGTTCACAAAAAGTTGGGAAAAGTTGTTTACCACTGTGTTTCATCACCTCTTCTTTAACAGCACTCTGTAAGTGTTTGGGAACTGAGGAGACGTTGTTGTAGTTTAAAAAGTGAAATGTTTTCTGTTCTTATTTTCCAGTTCAGGGGCTCATTTGTTGTATTTTTTAATTTCATAATGTGCCAGATGTTTTCAGTGGTGACAGGTCTGGACTGCAGGCAGGTCAGTTTAACGCCCAAACTCTTTTACTATGGAGCAATGCTGCCGTAATACATGCAGAATGTGGTTTGACATTGTCTTGCTGAAACAATCAAGGCCTTCCCTGAAGAAGATGTCGTCTGGACGGCAGCATATGTTGTCAAAACATATATATATATATATATATATATATATATATACACACCGCTCAAAAAAATAAAGGGAACACTTAAACAACACAATATAACTCCAAGTAAATCAAACTTCTGTGAAATCAAACTGTCCACTTAGGAAGCAACACTGATTGACAATCAATTTCACAGCTGTTGTGCAAATGGAATAGACAACAGGTGGAAATCATTGGCAATCAGCAAGACACACTCAATAAAGGAGTGGTTCTGCAGGTGGGGACCACAGACCACTTCTCAGTACCTATGCTTTCTGTATATATATGTGTGTGTGTGAGTGTGTGTATTCATATATATATATATACATATATATATATATATATATATATATATATATATATATATATATATATATATATATGTATAGATGGACTGGCGACCTGTCCAGGGTGTATCCTGCCTTCTGCCCAAAGACTGCTGGGATAGACTCCAGCATCCCCCCGCGACCCTGACGGAGAAGCGGCTTAGAAAATTGATGGATGGATGGATGGATATATATATATATATATATATATGTAACCTGAGATGAGAGATGCTGTGCAATAATGACTGTAGAAGAAGTCACAGGTAACGGCATATAATGACCACGCTGAATGAATAAATATGTGCAGATATTGTATCAAAAAAAAATTTGTCCAGATGTGCAAGACGTGCAATAAGGTATGCAGAAAGTGCAATATGTGCAGCACGCTGTCTATATGTACAGTTGAATAAAGAAACACAAGATAAGCATGAGATGTAAGACCTATGATGATTCATGATTTAACATGAGATTCAGATTCAGTCCTCACCTCTCCTCTTTCCTCTTCCCTCTTCTCTCTTCTTTTCTTTTTTGTTTGTGCAGTTTGTGCAGAGTTCTTCTCTCAGCCACCTTGACTAAAGAGTCCAGAGTTCCACACTGACCACTGACCCCGCTTGCCTGACCAGCTTGTCGAGTCGCATCTCATCTCTTCTTTTTATGCTTCCTCCCCAGAACACCACAGCATAAAAAAGACAGCTGGCAACCATGGTCTGATAGAACATCTGCAGGAGCTTCCTACAAATGGTAAAGGACCTCAGCCTCCTCAGGAAGTAGAGCCTGCTTTGACCCTTCCTGTACAGGATGGTTGTGTTGGCTGACCAGTCCAACCTATCATCCAGTTGCAGACCGAGATACCTGTAGGTCATTACTCTCTCCACTTCAACTCCCTCATTAGAGATTGGCTGTGTGGGTGGCCTAACCCTACGAAAGTCCACCACCATCTCCTTGGTCTTGGCAGTGTTCAGAAGCATAAATAAATCCATACCTTGTAAATGATTACCTTTTTTAAGTAACTAAAAAAAATAACTGTAGCTATCTACACTATTAAAATAGATGGATGATAGGATACATTAAAAAAATGTAGATTATTACCTTATTGCTTTGTTCATAACAGCCTTTCTTTATGCAGGTGTGTCGCGATGTAACAACACAGAAAATTCCATTATAACCTTGACTGAGGTGTGAGGCTGCGTTGAATTTCCTGAAAATAATCACAGTCACAAATTGAGCTTGTTTTTGTAGTGAATATGTATTTTTGAAAAGGTAATTTTATGTACAAAATCTAATTTGTACTGTCATAGGGCCCTCGTCTCATGGGGCTCACTTTGCTTAGTGCATAGAGCACCTCTTAATATTAAACAACACTTTATTTAAATGTATTTAAATGTACAGCATGAAATAGTATATAACACTATATACTGTAAGAGGGGGTCATAGAGTTTCTGACTGGCTCCCTTCAGTCTGAGAGGAGATGAGACCCCTGAGCAGAAAGCGCTCTGCGTTCTCCACTGAATCCGTCATAACTGTGCAGCATGATTTTCATGGCCAGTGAACCTCCAACAGCTCAGAGCGTTCGGCGCTGGTTCTACAGGATGATCTCTGAAATCACATTGAAAGAGCCGCGAGTGTAGCGTTGTCCGACATGCTCAATCCAGTATGGGATGACTTTACAGGAGAAGGAAAAAACTTACTTTACTTTCAATGTAAGTCAATGGAATCAGAGTTTGTTTCCAAGTCATTTTAGGTCATTTCTTTTGGTCCATTCTTTATGAAACTTACACACAATGTAAAGAGCACCAGGTATTTTCAAATTAAGTCAAAAACTGAAAAAAGACAAAAATGGAGATACAAGGTTTTCTTTCAACAACAGCGATATATTATTGATACATCTAATATTTCTTATTTTTATATAAATTATTGAAAAATTATCAATATCATAAAAAATATACTACTACTACTTAATAATAATAATAATAATAAATAAAAATAAAACAAAAATAAAATGATTATTATTATTATTGTATTTGCGAATGTTGTAAGAATATTATGAGATTATACAACATTTAACAGCAACCTGTAATGGATTACTGTAGAGTTATTACCATTTCTCTGCTGCATTGGAATGACATCAATTTTTCCTTTGGACACCCAAAAAAAAAAAGATTCTACTCACTCAAACTGCTGATATCATTTCTAATAAATTATTTTAAAGCAGAATGTCTGTGTGTCTGTCTGTCTGTCTGTCTGCCCTGTGTTAGACTGGCAACCTGTCCAGGTTGCATCCTGCCTTCTGCCCAATGACTGCTGGGATAGGCTCTAGAACCCTACTACAACCGCCCCCCCCCACCCCCCCCGCCCCGCCCCAGACCCAGAAGGAAAAGCTGCTTAGAAGATGTATGTGTACGCGTGTGTGAGAGATGTATGTGTACGCGTGTGTGAGAGAGTGCACATGTATGTGTGTGTGTGTGTGTGTGTGTGTGTGTGTGTGAGAGAGAGAGAGAGAGTGCACGTGTATGTGTGTGTGTGTGTGTGAGAGATAGAGAGAGAGAGAGAGAGTGCACGTGTGTGTGTGTGTGTTTTAAAGCATTTGTGGTATCAGATGTTTGGACCCCACTGCATGTGCTTTTTCATTGCTGTAGATGGCACTGTGACCTCTAAGCAACCGTGTAGCAGCAGAAGCTCAGGCTGACTGCAGTCTTGGTCTTCTTCTTCTTCTTCTTTCGGCTGTTCCCTTTAGCGGTCGCCACAGCGGATCATCTGTCTCCATCTTGCCCTATCCACTGCCTCCTGTACTTTCACACCAACCATCTCCATGTCCACCTGCACTACATTGACTGCAGTCTTGGTACACAGTTAAAAAGATGGTTCTTTAGTTATGGTAAGGGTTCTATTTAGATGAGTTCTTTATAGAGCCACATGTAACACTTCCTCAATCTGACGAACAATCTCACCATACAAACAACCATTTAAACATGCAAATGGTTCTACTGTACATAGAACTCTCACAGACTTAAAGAAGATGGTTCAGTTGAACATAATTTCAACATTTCCTTGTTCGAGTTTAATTTCGTTTCGTTAGTTCGTTCAGTCAGTCGTTCATACTGTTGACTAGGTCGGAGTGAACTAGCCAGCTACCAAGGTTCACAGGATGGCAGACAATGCTAATATTGTCGACCTGATTTTAGCAAATTTAGCAGTACTGTATAACTGTATCCAAAAATGGTATTTGTAAATATATAAATATATATATATATATATATATATATATATATATATATATATATATATATCAAATATACTGGTGATAATGATATGGAGATATTACACTAACAACAACAATCAGTGTATTATATATTTATATATTAGGCTTTCTGGATACACCACAGAGCTGCTGCCTCAGTGCTTCTCTGTGACGTAACATAATAAACGCTGACTTATGGTCCTGCTAATTGCTGGCAAGAAGGAGGGGTGATGTCCTGAGGATCCTGAAATCTCAGTCATGCTAGTGTTAATAGACGTCAGGGTCACTAATGAATGACATTCTATTAGAGACTGGTTTACCAAGAGAGACACTGGAGAATTTTCTTGTTATAAAAATGATGACAGGACATTAGAGTCATAATTAATCTTTTCGTACTTTTACTTTTGATACTTCATTACAATTGAAGGTAAATACTTTTAGTATTACTATAGTAATACTATTAGTAATACTTTTAGTACTTTTATTCAAGTGGAGGTCTAAAGGGAGGAACTTCTACTTTTACTGGAGGAATATTTTACCTTGGGTGTGTCTACTTTAACACAAGTACATGGTTTGTGTACTTTGTCCACCACTGCCTATTATCATACATGCAGAAAGGAGCTTAAATCCAAACATATTTTACAGTCAGTAGTGTTTTATGAATATGGTGACATTCTGGTTAAAATTGAGGATTTTGTAAATCGACTGACTCATGGTCAGGTGACCTTGTGAACTGTTTAAAATCAGTAATAAAAATTACGGTTAATTACACAGCCATTAAAGCTCAAAACAGTGGTGACACATAGGAGTCCTGAGCTGCCGGATAAGCAAAATTATTAATAAATTAATGAAATATAGTGAGCAAGTGTGACTCGCCTTCTCAGGGCTCGAGATTCTTCCTCTCTGATGAGCCTCAGGCCAAAGAAGCAGTTTAATAGAGCTGAAAATACTGTGTTAAAATGTAGAATAAGAGTCCTGAAAACACCAGCGATCAAAATCTTTGAGACAAATAATTTTTAAAAGAAAATACATATTTTCTAAAATGTAGTAAAACATCAATGATATTAAAAGTAAACATGAATCTGTTTTATACAAATTCCGAAGTTAAACCTTTTAAAAATGTTGTTTTATATTAAAAATGGTTTCTGGAATGTTGAAAACTGGTGTTGTGCTGAGCTGTTTTACAAATGCAGAGTGACGATAGGGAGATAGTGTTTCATCTCAGATCAACTATGTAAATGTACATACCAACTTTTTAAGCCCTGCAACCTCTGTGACACGGGTTCCCCTCCAAATGGGGAACACTGATGGTCTCCCTGCAAGAACCTGCAGTGGTTCTTCTGAAGACTAGTCCTACTTACTCTTCACAGAATGCTGTAACTGAGGTGAGCTCCTCAGCTAAGGCCTCGTCCGGACAGATACATAGACAAGAGGGCAGCAGCTCACGATTGTGAGCATGCACAACAACGGTGCCCCAACACTCAATGATTTTGTCTGTTGGAGCCTGAAAAGCTGTTCCAGAACATTCTGGCTGCACTGCTGCTCTCAGTGATACTCGACAAATGAGCTTTACTTAAATACACACGACGGAATTATCACTATGTAGCTAGTCTTAAAATTAACAAGTGTTCATGAAGAAGTTACATGTCATTTAAGCAGTAGAACACAGAGGGAATGCGTTATCGCCGATAACATCACGGCTGTGGTTTGGTGGCCGTAGATCATCACAGCCGTGGCGATAACATGCTCCTCAAGTGTTCCATTGCTTTTATACAAGTTAAATACAGTAAGAAATTAATAAACTGGGCCGTGAATGCGGCGTTTAATATGTTTTAATGTTCAGTTACTTCCTCCAAATTATTGTTCCTTAACGAGCAGCTTGTTGCTACATCAGAGTAATGAGCTCCGCCCACTCACTGCTCAGCCGGCAGTTCATTCTTCAGCTCCATAAACTGAATTCCCACACTGTCGTCACCACTGAGCAGTTTTTCAGTCAGCAGCTGTGGCAGAAGAACAGCTAAACAACCTGGAATCAGCCAGTAATGAAACCATTACCATTCCCCAAACGTGTGGTCTGATCTTCAGAGTCTGACCAAATCAGAGCCAAATCTGAGCCAAAGCTGCTGCAATATCAAGTTCAGCTAAGTTTGGTCCGTTCTTCCAGATCAGTATTAATGTTGTTTTGTTCCAGCCAGTCTGTAAAGCATCTTATAGCCCATTTATTTTGACGAATGGTATTGGGTTAATTTTTGGCTGATTCCAGGTTGTTTAGCTGTTCTTCTGTCACAGCTGCCGACTGAAAAGCTGCTCAGTGGTGACGACAGTTTGGGAATTTAGTGTTGTCTCATCTTCGGAGTCGGACCAAATCGGCTGTCGGTCAAATGTGATCTTAAAGGTGTCTGTTTTCTGTTTGTGGCAAAGTAAGAAGTAAAAACTTTCAAATGGCTTGAGCATCTTCTACAGCTGTTAAAGTCATTGCTTAGCAACGGCGTCTCAGTGGAGTGATACAGTCTTTGTGAAAAAATGTGATGTTATGGTGAAATAACAGCAAAGTTAGAAAGGCTCTCAACCAATCAGCTCTCGTGGCCGAAACTAACTGCGGTATAATTTGCCGTATTAAATGTATTAAATATAAATTCATCCAACTTTTCCAGCTATCAAATACAAACAAAGTCATTTACAGTGGTTTGTTCTGTCATGTAGCCGAGGTGGCCTCTGGTTCCTATCACCACCACTGTAAAGACATCTGAACCATTTCCCACTAAACCCCACACACTTAATTATGGTAAAATAGTGGAATTCCCCTTTAAAGTAGAAACATGAAGCTCTTAAAATGAAACTACAACATGTTTTTCGAAATTCCTGCATAATTAAGTAGTTCAGATGTAAACAGAGTCGTTCAGAGTAGTTTGGTGTGAAAGGTTCTGTTCTAGATAAACTTACCGAGTCAGAACTGTTCACAGTGGTGGTGACAGGAACCAGACGTCCACCTCTAAAAGCTCCCTCACAGGAAGTTTCTACATGAAATGGTTATGAATTCCCTGCCTGATGATTGAGACACTGTTTTATGATAGTTTTGAGGAGACTTTGCTCGTAAACTTAATCCATGGTGCAAAATAGTCCCCAAAGAAAACTTATTATTCCAGATTTTCCACAATTTTCTATCATCAACATTCCATATAAGCTCAGAAGACTCACGCAGGTTCTCTGGTGGTTCTGGATGGTAAATAACATGTCTATATTTGCGTTGTAGTCATGGCGACCCCTGGTTCCTATCACCACCACTGTAAAGAAATCTGAGTCTGTACAACCAACCATTTCTGAACGATGAATCTCTGAATAATGCAGAAATGTAGAAAAACTGGTGGAATTCCCCTTCAAGTAGTTAAGTCTTGAATTAGTGCTGGCTTGTTAGAGCTCCCTCAGTGATGTGCTGCTTGTTTAATGGAGCTCTCAGAGGACCAGGATGGACTACAGTTATGGACACTGATATAATTACTTCAGTACGGAGCACTTTGACTGACTCTCCATCGACTGTTGATCACCATCTCGTGGGCATCGCACTTCTGTCAGGTTGCAATGCGCTGTCCATCCGTCATTCCCCCTTAGCTGTGTAGGAAGGCCGTCAGTCACTTTCAGATGTTTCTGCTGCCAATACGTTCAGTACGTTGCACTGCGTTATGCACTCTCACGCAGGAGAGACGGGGGAGAGCTCAGTTACTCAGAGGCTATTTGGACTAGGCCATCCAAGTTTTTATAAACTGATCTAGCGTCTGTCTTCTAGTTATGCGTAGCATTTAAAGATGATCACACATGATACATCATATTTATTTTAATAGAAGAAACCAAATGTTATAATTGATCCCAAACCCTGTAGATTTTTGCAACATTAATACATTAAATTTCACTAATTAACTTTTTTTCCTAATGAGCATATTGAGTGTTTTACAATAACATCACAGTGATATGTATAATGGCCCTGACTGTCCTGCCCTCCTCACTGATTATATTTGAGATTTGGTGGGATCCCCTCTGTTAGTACCCCTCATACTCACTCTTGGCATAGTTATTAAAAAGAAACAGAATTCACACAGCACACAGGGACTTAGACCTCTGCACTTAACCCATCTGTGCAGTGAAACACCACATACACACTACTGAGTACACACTCTAGGGGGCAGTGTACACACTTGCCCAGAGCAGTGGGCAGCCCTACCCAGGGCGCCCAGGGAGCAGTTGGGGGTTAGGTGTCTTGCGCAAAGACACCTCAGTCACATACTGTCAGCTCAGGGGATCAAACCAACAACCTTTCAATCACAAGGCTGGTTCCTTGACCTCCAGCCCATGACTTCCCACTTGTATCCCCAAAATGAGAACTTTACAGGAGAAGAAAAGCATACTGTACTTCTAATGTAAGTCAATGGAACCAGATGTCTTTCCAAATAAATTTTGGCTTTTTCTTTTGGATCCAAAAAAACCCCAGAAAAACTGAAAAATGGTAAAAATGGAGATGCAGGGTTTTCTTCTGACAGTAGCGATATAAGAAAATACATACAAATTGTTGCACTATTTGATGGTGTAGTCTTTCACAGAGTGGTGAACCCCTACTCATCTTTACTTCTGAAAGAATCCTCTCTGAGATGCTTTCTATACCCAATCATGTTACTGACCTGCTGCCAATCAACCACCAGGTGTTTTTTAGCATTACACAACTTCACCATCCTTTTGTTCCCACGTCCCAACTTTTTTGAAACACGCTGTTGGAATCAAATTAAAAGTGGGCAAATATTTTATATGTTGATATGTTATATAACTATTTTCTGTACAAAAGAACCCTTGAAAAACCATCTCAAAATGTATATTAATGTGTATGAATGTAGGTTAGCTGCACTTCAGCATTTGCTCGCTGGAGTATTCTATAAGGACTCTTATTGTGAAGGTGGACTGGCTGGCTGGCTGTGTTTATGTGTAGGTCAGGAAGAAATGAGTCAGTCTAGCTCAGAGTCATAAGACGTAGCGAGGTCTAGAGAGAACTAGAGAAAACTCTCCTTATGTATGGTGTGGCTGTGGCCTCCAACAGTTGGTTAATAAAACACTATGTCTTGTTTGAGCCATGTCTCTACTAGAAGAGATGAATGCTACAATACTTTTCAGTTCATATTTATAAATACGAAGTGAGAAGACATCAAGTGTGCAAATTTGAAGTGAATACGTTTTTTTAAAAGTTTATTAAATAAAAAAACAAAAACGTCTGTACAGTTTATCCTCACTGTGTACTGTAGAGATCTATACACAGCTTCCAGGGATGTCAGAGGATCTTTCTCTGCTGTTGAGGAGGCCATAAATCAGGTTTATTGACAGGTTGCCTTGTTTCTGCAGTAACTGCAGTAGTTGCTTATACATCATTGTTGCTCCAAACAACCCAACAAGTGCTTAGTGTTGCGCTAGCCTAGAGCCAGATTGAATTAACGATTGTTTAAGACCAATTAGAGGGCAATAATAAATGCAGCTTTCCAACAGTTTTGCTTAGCCAGTACAGTTAAAGCCTGAGAAAAAGCTGCTTTTAAACGAGGGTACATGAAGAAATTGTCTCTGGCACAAAAAGCACCTTGTCTTAAAATGAGCGAAGACTGATTTGCAGATGACCCCACTCGCTTTTATCTTCAACTCAAATAATTCGCTTCTTTCACTGACAGTTTGTTGATGGGAGGCTTTAATCCTGGCAGTATGTGAATGTATCTATTGACTTTTATTGCTAACTAATGAGATAAAAGCCCTTAGCATTGCAGTATTGTAAGGCGTGTCATATAATATAATCATATAATATGATAACTATATAATCACCTACTGCAATAATTTAAGCTGACTGCCGTCATTTTTCCACAAATTTCACAACCATATTAGGCCACAACAAAATATAAAATGAGAAAGTAAATGTAAATAAAACAACAACAACAACAACATCACCACCAACACCACCACCAAAAATCACTATTATCAACACCACCACCAGCACCACCACCACCACCAACAACAACAACAACAATGATAATAATACACTTTACATTAACAGCATTTATAACATCACAGTAATATTTATCACTGCCCTGACTGTCCTGCCCACCTCACTGATTGTATTTGAGATTTGGTGGGATCCCCTCTGTTAGTACCCCTCTTTTTAGTCTCCACAAATGTTTGTGCTGTGTTTATGTTCTATATTCTATTCAGAAATTGTTCTGTTCTGAATGCAGTTGTTGGAAACACATGCATGTATTGATTTTACAATGTGAAGAGGTGTGGAAACGTTGGTCGGTGTGCAGTACTGGTCTTGTTTGCTGTGTTTGGTTATTGATGTTCTTCACTCTAAAAATATCTCGGAATAAAATCAAACCCAGACTGTAAGATTAGAGAAGCAGGGATGTTGAAGATGCTTTAGGAGCACAGCAATGTGTAAACAGAATCAGATCATTTGAGTTCTGTCTGCACCATATGGTGACAAAACTGGGCATTTATCATTTATTTATTCATTCCCTTCCAACAAAAACACAAAGCCCATGGTACACAGATAACAATGACAAGCATGCAAGAGTAGTGCAACTACACATGAAATTTTTTTTAAATGTACACTGTTCTAAGCCGCTTATCCTTCTGGGTCATGGTGCTGAGCTGGAGCCTATTCCAGCAGTCATTGGGTGGAAGGCAGGTTACACCCTGGACAGAATGCCAGTCCATCACAGGGCAGACAGACAGTCATACACATTCACTCACACCTAGGGGCAACTTGGCTATGAGGTGAATGGCACCACACCACCCTTTTCAATCGCACAGTTGCACTTAATTTTTGGGAGCTTTGGACTCACAGGATGAAAATGACTGGGCTGAGCAAAGTTTACAGAACAGACAGTAAAACGATGGTGAATATATGAAGCTGAAGCCGATTAATGCTTTTTTATTTGAGTTTTCTGTTCCGCCTTAAATGATGCAGCAGTTACGTTCCAGGGACTCACGGCTGCGCCATTTAAGGTGGAATGACAAATCCCAATATGAAGCTGGCGAATAAGAAGTCCGCTTCAGCCTCATGAAGCCGTTTATTCCGTTTACAGCAGGGAACAAATTCATTCACATGAAAACCAACTGACTGTGTGTGGAGACCCGTCTGCAGTCTGACTGTCCACTTTGGGTCTTGAGTCTTTCTGAGTCATGTGGATCAAGTCTGTGTCAGAGTCTGAGTCACTGTTGTTAGAGTCAAAGTCGAGTCCTAAGTCTTTCTCGATTTTCTCAAGTCGAGTCTGGAGTTGGACAAAATGAGCTCTGCTTTAGAAATTCATTGATAAGCAACCATAAAAAACTAAGAGACACGAAGGCAAGGAAAAGCCCTAAGGTGGAAAAGAAGCTGAGATGTGCTTTTCCTCTATTTGCATATGTGTAAATGCTTTCTTTGGCAGAAACTGTAATGGCCTTCCTGAAAATAAGCCGGGCGTTAAAAATGGCCTCTCAGCTTCCATATTTCCACAAAATATCCTTACACACCCACACAGCCCTCTCTGTCTTGGCGTGAGGGAAGCCTCCTGGAAGAGATTAGCATTTTTTCCTCATTGAGATCCTGATGTGCAGATCTGCTCAGGGCGTTCAGAGAGATAGGGGGTATGATTGATGGAGAGGAGGCAGAAGGCAGCGTGCCTCGCCCTCTCTGAATGTAGACTCTCCACGACTCCACGCTGGGTGTCCTGACATCTCACTGGAGTGAAGTTGTTTATATTTGCTTTGAAAATGTATTTTGACTAGAATTCTCAGTGAAATGTGTTCTGTGGTTCCAGAACTACTCCTATGTATTTTATTCAAAACTACAGGGTGATGGTTTGCTGGAGGAGAGATCTATAGAAAAGTGGACGGAGAGATGAAAAAATGAATGAAAAATTTCTCCTTTTTTCTGTAAACTCACAAGCTGTGAAGTGTATCTGTTAGGACTGGGTCTTTAGCTCAGGCTCTAAATGACAAAACCTGGTGAAAAACAAAAAACCTCGGCATTAAACTACAAATTTCACGTGTTAAAACTATGTGACTTCAAAAAAAGAAAATGTGATCAAATGTAAAAAAACATGATCACTTAAAAAACAAGTGAAAAAATGTGCAATCATGGGAAAAACGTGTGTTAACATTAAAAACACACGAAAAAAATGATAAACATTAGCACATGTGAAAAAAATGTATTGTCACAAAAAACATGTTCTAAAATATGATCATATTTTTAAAAATTGGTTTTATGGGGAAAAAAAATTGTATAAACGTTAAGTGTGATAACATGAAAAGCCATCTGATTATGGGAAAAAACGTGTGATCACAAGTGCTGTTTCATGTTACACATTGTTTTTCCATACTCCACATGCAAAATATACCATTGCAGTCAAACAGAAACCTTGTAGCTCTATTTTTCCTTTTTTGTTTTTGCAGAATTTGAAAAGGCTAGTTAGCCTGAGCCTCATGTTAAAGCTTTATGATGAAAGGACCAACAAAAACAGTCCAAAATTACTTGGAAAAAATCAGGTTACATTAACTTTTTTACAATTTGTAACAAAACTTATTTGACCTTCTCCTTTAACGTTGCCATTTTAGACATACAAGGTTTCGCTCCAGTAGTGCTGATATATTTCAGAAGACAAATAAAGCGTGCTCACTGTGATGAAAAAATCTGATGTTTAAATGTTCACATAAGACTGTCTCAATGTTTCTCTTACCTTTCTTTAATTATAGAGTTATCAATGTCAATGTTAATTTTAAAAATTTACAGAAAAGTTGGGATGCTGTGCAGAACGTAAATGAAATAGGATGCAATGATGTGCAAATCATTTAAACCATATTTTTAAAGCAAAATACTACAAAGACAACATGTCAAATACTGAAACTGAGAAATTTGATTGTTTTTTGAAAAATATTTGCCCATTTTGAATTTGATGCTAACAACACGTTCCAAGTAAGTTGAAATGTTTTCTGTTTGATACAGGATTTCAGCTGCTCATCATTTCGGGGTTAATTTGTCATTTTTCATTTCATAATGTAACATGTCAAACAGGTTCAGATGCTCACAGATGTAAAAACAAGAAGAGGCTTTACTGATAGTAACATAATCCAAGGTCATTGTCAAAAAACAGGCATGGGTCAGTTTCAGAAATGTTAAGAATAAGAAAAACACAAGCATACCACAATGGCAAACGGTGCAAAATGGGAAAGGCAAAAAACGTGGTCAGTAATACAGGCAGAGGCATGAAGTCCAAACAAGGCAAAGGTCATACACGAGATAACCAGAACAGAATAAATGCTTAGTAGCCCGATGACTGCTGGGATAAGCTCCAGCACCCCCCCGCGACCCTGACGGAGAAGCGGCTTGGAAAATGAATGAATGGATGGATGGATGGATGGATGGATGGATGGATGGATGGATGGATGGATCACAGAATGGAAGGAAGACTTCATAAAGATCCTAACTAAAGTCCAGTCTTAAATACTGAGCTAAGTCTGTCATGTGATTATAAACACAGGTGATAAGAATTAGTATTCAGGAGATCGAGATTGTTGATAGGAGCACTCAGTCACATGTGGAGTCAGATGACCTCTCGGAGAGTTCTGGGAAATTAAGTCCAGGTAAGTATCGTTGTCTGTAGTCTGTGTGGCAGTCAGTTGATCTCCCAGAGGATTCTGGGAGATCAAGTCCGAATCTACTGAGGTATTTGGGTGCGTGTCACCTAATACACCAAATGTTTTCAGTTGTGACAGGTCTGGACTGCAGACAGGTCAGTTTGCTGTTTAATGTTGAGAAACATTTTTCTTGAATTGCTGCTCTATTTGATGGTGCAGTCTTTCACAGAGTGGTGAACCCCTCCTCATCTTTACATCTGAAAGACTCCACCTCTCTAAGATGTTCTCTATACCCAGTCATGTTGCTGACCTGCTGCCAATCAACCACCAGGTGTTTTTTATCATTACAAAACCAGCCTTTTGTTCCCCCGTCCCACCTTTTTTGGAACGTGTTGCTGGTATCAAATTCAAAATGGACAAATATTTTAAAAAAAAATAATTTTCAATTTCAAATTCTGAACGTCACAATGCCTTAATAAGTTATGGCCACAACTTCAATTTCTTTTCCCCATGCCTTACTAAGTTATGGCCACATATTATTTTTATTTATAGGGGACGTCACCTGCAGGGCTCTGTACTCATGTGTCTTTACTACACTTAAGTTATTATAAAGGTCAGAATGTTTTATTGCTATTATGTTTTAATCAGGGGGTGAAGCAGACCCCCCCCCCCCCAGCACCCATATCCTGTGTCCCTGTACAGGGATATAAGCTCCATAGCTGAGCCCATATTCAGAACAGCTGCGTGATGACCACTGATTTCTTCTTAGAGACTGTAAAGACTGCAGGAGAGTAAGTCCTCATTAACAATCTGCTGATACAGCAAGACAGATGAGGGGTGTGGAAAACTATCATCAAGGGTCCACTGATGCAGGCGGTCAGATAATTGATGTAAAATGAAGATAAATGTTAGTGTGGTGAATATCTGAGTGAACGGCCACAGAACTGAAGCAACCCAGTCACGTCTGAAATCATACGTCATGCTTTCATATTTGATATTGGAGATATTAATATGAGAACCATTGCCTAAAGGAACTTTAGGGCAGAGTTGGCCACATGCAGGCCCCATCCCCTGAGACCAATTAGGAACCTAGGACCTTGCTTAAGGGTTCATTGGCAGCAAAAAGATGTGACCATCTGGGATCAAATCAATGACCTTTTATTTCGTGGTTCAGGGCCAAGTTCCTTGGCTGATACCCAACCTCCCTGATATTATCACCTCTGCATTTAACAAGAACCCAAGACCATCTCTCACACAGAGGACACAGAGGACAAGCAGACAGGACCAGGGAGGAGACAAAGACTTGAAAAACAACAAAAGCACATGGAACAAGAAAACAAAGTCTGGAACAGAGCAAAACAAGGACAGGGCAAGGCAGGATGTTATAAATGGTTCTCTACATGGTCGAAAGGTTCTTCAGTTTGATGGAAAATGTGCTTCTATATAGCACCAAAAAGGGTTCTGCTATAATTGCAATGCCAAGCTTGTATACAATAGCAAGAAACATATGCATGGTGAAATGGTTCTTCAGATTGATGGAGGATACATTGTCGATGGTTCTATATAGCACCAAAAAGGGTTCTTCTGCTGTCACAATGTCAAGCTCATGACAATAGCAGAACCCTTTTTGGTGCTTTATAGAACCCTTTTCAGAAAGGTTCTGCAGAACACCATAAGCAAGCAAATGGTTCAAGTATATAGAACAATTTTCTTTATGAAAGAACCCTTGAAGAGCCATCTTTTGTAGGTGTAGAATTAACACCAACAACAGTTCTTGAACCATTTCCAAAAAGATTCTATATACACAGCAAATTTGCCAGTTCTAAATTAAAATGAACAGGTTCTCAGTGTCCAGGTTCACACCAATCTGAGTTAAGTACACTTTATAAAGTGTTGCTATATTACACCATGTAGTCTCTTCAACTCCTCGGGACCACCGGTGGTTCCAAAACACACTTTATCATATTCTGCATAACTTTCATATTTCATAAGCTACATTCAGAAGGTGGGCGTCATATGAGGCTGTAACTCTTCTTTCCAGTCAAATAGATGGTGATGTCATTTTAAACCCTTACAATAAAAGAAGCTGAACTCACAGTTTGTTTTTCTACTGAAAGTCGACCCATTTTTCCACAAATCTGGGCTATAAACTATAAACAGATGGTCTCTTCAGTGATCTGCTCTGTAAACAATACTTTTATAAAATAACACAAAGAGCGTCTGAGATTTTTGGTTTTCAGCAGTAAATTGTCAGCATATAGTGATATGTGTAGATCATAAAACATAGGCTCTATTAATTTGAGGGGCTTTTACAAAAATAAATAAATAATTATTTAAAAAATAGTTTTAATATAAATAATAATTTGCCGTTATGTTTTGTCATGTAAATTCAGATGGACAAACCAAAATATACCCTACAGAATAAGAGGTCAAGCATTAAAATGTCAGGATTGAAGGTGTTGTTATTATACCTCTCAGGTGTTGCATGGTACACTGGAAAGTCTCTACAGCTCAGAACACAGGTGTTGATTTAGCACCGCATTGGAGAAGATATTCAACGTATAAAAGCTGTCATAAGCTCTCCCATGGAGTCCATTGCATGGAATTCCTAGCTCCACACATGGTGTGGTGGTGCAGTGGGTAGCACTGTTGCCTCACCACTAAACTCCCCAGCTGGGTGACCAGTGGTCCTCTCTGTGTAGCGTCTGCATTTCTTCCTGTGTCTGTGTGGGTTTCCGCCCACAGTCCAAACACATACAGTCAGGCTGACTTGCCCCTAGGTGTGAATATGCATGTCTGTGTCTGCCCTGAGGTGGATCGATGACCTGTCTGGTGTGTTGCCTACCTTTTGGCCAATGACTGGTGGGATAGGCTCCAGCACCCCCCGTGACCCTGAGGGAGAAGCATCTTAGAAAATGTGTGTGTGTGTGTGTGTGTGTGTGTGTGTGTGTGTGTGTGTGTGTGTGTCTGCCCTGAGGTGGACCCATGCCCTGTCTGGTGTGTTGCCTACCTTTTAGCCAATATCTGCTGGGATAGGCTCCAGAACCCCCACAACCCAGGAGGATAAGCAGATTAGATACTGTGTATGTGATGTGCAAGTTCTCCAACACTTGAAACATGTATTCTTTTAATTATACACACATGGATTTGCTAGAAAAAGTGGTAATTAAGCAGTAGAACTCGAGAGGGAGTGTGCTATCCTGAAATAACATCAGGGCTGTGATTTGGTAGCCGTAGATCATCACAGCCATGATGTTATTGGTGATAACACACTCCTTAAGTGTTCTATTGCTTTAATACAACAGTTAAATAAATAAAGTAAGAAATGAATAAACTGGGCCGTGAACGCGGCGTTTAATATTTTTTAATGTTCAGTTCCTTCACTAAATTATAGTTCCTTAACGAGCAGCTTGCTGCTGCGTCAGAGTAACGAGCTCCACCCACTCGCTGCACAGCCAGTAGTTTGTTGTCCAGCTCCACACAGACCAGCATTCACACTCCATTTTTTCTTTGCATGTTTTCTTCTATTTCTATTCTTGCTCAGGGCAGTTACCTTTCTTCTCTGTTCATTATATGATTTATACTTTCACTGCACTTTACTCTAAATGTGCTTTAATGTTTGAAAAATCTTTAACCTATTTCAGAAATTCCACCATGTCTGACCAAATCAGCTGTCGGTCAAATGTGATCTTAAAAGTGTCCCTTTTCTGTTTGTGGCAAAGTAATAAATAAAAACATTCAAATGACTTGAGCCTCTCCTACAGCTGTCAAAGTCGTTGCTTAGCAACGGCATCTCAACAGTGTGATACAGTATTTGTGAAAAGCCGGTTATGTTATGGTGAAATAACAGCAGAGGTGGACGAAGTACACAAATCATGTACTTGAGTTAAAGTAGAGATACCCAAGGTAAAATATTACTCCAGTAAAAGTAGAAGTCCTTATTCTAGACCTCAACTTGAGTAAAAGTACAAAAGTATTTGCCTTCAAATGTACTTAAGTATCGAAAGTAAAAGTACTAAAAGATTAATTATGGCTCTGATGTCCTGTTATCATTTTTATAACAAGACTCGCTTCATGAACTCATTTTAGGTGAAAATCCTCCAGTGTCTCTCTTGGTAAACCAGTCTTTTAATAGAATGTCATTAATTAGTGACGCTGACGTCTATTAAAATGATCATAAGCACAAAACACTGAAGGTAAACAGTTTCCATCAGGGAGAACCAAGTGGCTCTGAAATCTCTTTTTACAGACAAGCAAAGTTTCAGTTTAAGATTACTTTATAAATTGAATAAGTTTAATAAAAACTGTCTTTAAACTCAGGTTCACAGAGAAGTTTTCCTTTACTGTATTGATCTGTGGGTCTCTGTTCATAAACACAAACCAGCCCAAACTAATTTACTATAAAATGAAAGTGTTTGTATGAATTCAGAAAAAAAGAAACATGCCAGTCACGACTGCATATGTGTACATATTTTTATATTGTGGTCTATTTACACAAAGTTAGGTTAGTTCCATAGTTAGTCCCAAATTTTTACGCTGCTGCACTGACATTGAACCGTGTGGTTGCACTGGGTTGGTATGACCAACAGATCAAAACAAGCTCAGAACAAAGTGACCGCTGTGCCCTGATTGGATTTCTTGCTTTGCGCTTCTTTCGTTTTGACATGTTACATTTTTATACACACAAAAACCAAAAGGAACAACAGATTTCTCAAAACGTAGTGAAGATAAAAAGTCAGATATTTGACTTTGAAATGTAGTGGAGTGAAAGTAAAATGTTGCCCAAAATAGAAATACTTAAAGTAAAGTACAGATACACGAAAAAACTACTTAAGTACAGTAACGAATTACATTTACTTAGTTACTGTTCACCACTGAATAGCAGGACAGTTAGAATGTGTCTCAACCAATCAGCTTGTGCGGCTGGAACTAAGTGTTGCATAAAAATGCACAATGTATACACTGGTAGCATGTTTTGTACAATAATTTAGCATAATAATGTAAATAAGGTTTACAAAAGTATAGGAATAGCTTTAAATTGCACAATTACAAGTTCTGTATTAAACAAAGATCTAATTACTTTACTCATCAACTTCTTGGACTGACAAAAGTCACCGGAAGTTGAAACCACGCCTGCCAAGAGTGCTGGTGTTCACACTCCCTTATAACACAAGACTCTCTGTTCTATCATCTCGCTGGGCATAAAACCTCCATAATCAACTCTAAAATTGTAACTTTGAACAATCAACACTTTATAAAACTAAAAATTTGCTGCGTAGAACCACATACAACACTTACACTTCATAAAATCACTCGAAACAAGTAAAGAATGTCAAGAAATTTGTTATATCATCTTATAATGAGATAACTTATTATTGTTGGATTAACTTAACAACAATTTCAACTAGACTCATTCTAAATTTAGGATCATTTCAGACCAGTCAGTGCACACCAGCATCCAAAATGCAGCATGTGCTGGTTTTGCTGGTCTATGCTGGTTTTTCTAGCAGAGCTAGCAGTAAAAGTGTCCATCAGCAGACGTTTGCCTTGATTTATAATATATCTCATCAGCATATTCAAAAACTAAACCCATGAAGTAAACAGGTGGGTGCAGGATTTGTAGTTGACATTCTGAAATATGTGTAAGAAGCCATCTGTGTGGGCGTGTGCACGTGTGTTTGCACGACTGCAGCCCACTGTTCTGAGCTTCTGCCAAAAATGCTGCGCATGGATTCAAGGAAAGGTCAACTGAGGAAAAGCATGATGAAGAAAAACAGAGGAAGAACAACTGAGAGGAGAAGAGGGATGGAATAACGTATACATTAAACAACACTGCAGAAAAACTGTATCTGAGCCAGTAAAAACATAAGATTATGCTAAGAAAATAGAAGATGATTATATCACTTATTTGTAGACATAGTTTACTTGTTTTAAGCCATTTTATCCAGTGAAAATGGTTTATTCCATTGGCAGCATGCATAATTTTACATTTACGGCATTTGGCTGATACTGTTATCCAGAACGACTAAAAATTTGATCAATTTACAAAGGTAGGTGGAGGTGGTGCCCAAGAACACTTGCTGGTATAGTGTAGGGTGTTTTACCAGGCAGGCATTGAACCACAGTCTACAGTGTAAAAGTAAGAAGCGTAACCCACTACACTATACACCCACTACACTATGCCAACCACTATATACCCACTACACTATACCAATCACTATATACCCACTACACTATACACCCACTACACTATGCCAACCACTATACACCCACTACACTATACCAATCACTATATACCCACTACACTATACCACCCACTGTATACCCACTACACTACACCAACTGCTATATACCCAGTACACTATACCAACCACTGCATACGCACTACACTACACCAACTGCTATATACCCACTACACTATGTTGTGTCTTTACTCAACAAAGTAAACATAAATAAATGATTCAACTCGGAGGTAGAATGAACATGACTTTTACTGAGCTTCACTGTAGTCTCAATGTACACATCACTGCACTGGCAGGTAACCTACAGGTAAACTCAATTGCTAGGGGAGTGGTTCCGCTGAAGTAAATAGATCCACTCTATACACTACACTCATCCCCTTTTAGATTAATGCTACATAACTAAAGTAACATATAACATTGTCAATGCATTTAACACAATCTGTTATTCAGTTGACATATGTTGAAACTTTTTTTTTTTTTTTCCAGTCCATAAGTCCTATAAGTGAACTCACAAATCCAATCTTTTCGGTGGTGCCCTGAGTCGTTCAGGGTTACGTCTCGGAACTTGTGGAGTGCTCTCTGTAAGTGGCACTTCCTCTGTAACTGTGGGTGTCACTGTACTGTGGTCGGAGTTGGTTCCAAGATCAGGTGGATGTGCTGGTTGCTCCAGTGTCTGTGGTTGAACATTCAACAGCTGGTCCACATGACGTCTCCATGTATGCTCGCCAGTGTCCATGTCGTACATCAGAGGGCCGCTCCTAGTGACTATCTTTCCAGGCGACCACTTGTCCCCTCGGTAATCACGTGCCAGTACCTGCTGTCCCACATCGAAGCTTCTTGCCGTTTCACCTGAAAAACTGCTGAACTGTTTGTTCTGCACTTCTCTCCTCAGGTTTGGCTTCAGAAGGTCAATGCGAGATCTCAGCTGTCTGTTCATAAACAGCATTGCAGGTGTCTGATTGGTTGTTGCATGGACAGAATTGCGGTACACCAGAAGGAAATTGTCAATTTTGTGTTGAAGAGAGATGTCTTCTTTTGTCATTGCTTTTATGGACTTTTTAAATGTTTGTACGAACCGTTCTGCTAACCCATTTGTTGCTGGATGGTGAGGTGCTGACTTGAAATGTTTGATACCATTCTATTTCATGAAATCTTGAAACTCTTCAGAAGTATACTGTGGGCCATTGTCACTCACAATTTGCTCAGGCAGGCCATTCCTGGCGAACATGGTTCTCAGAACAGAAATAGTCTTTTCGGATGTTGTTGATTTCATTGAGACTACTTCTGGCCATTTTGAGTGAGCGTCCACAGCTATAAGAAACATTGAGTTCATGAACGGGCCAGCAAAATCAATGTGCACTCTCTGCCAGGGTGCAGACGGCCATTCCCACGGATGTAGGGGAGCCTGTGGCGGTGCGTTTTGAATGCTCTGGCATCCTGGGCAGGTTTTGGTGATGTCCTCAATTTGTTTATCTATCCCTGGCCACCATACGTAGCTACGGGACAGGCTTTTCATCTTCACCGTACCTACGTGACCCTCATGTAGACTGTCCAACACTCTGGTGCGAAGCTTGGAGGGCACTACCACACGTGATCCACACATCAAGGTTCCCTGGCAAACTGACAGCTGATCACGTCTTGCCGAAAACTCAGGAAAACATGGATTCCCATGGGCAGGCCAACCTTGTACTGTGATGTCATACACCTTGGAAAGTGTTGGGTCATTCCGCATTTCTTTTCGTATCATGGCATTTGTAACTGGCAGCTGGTCTATCAGTGTTGTGTGGAATATTTCAGCCGGGTCACCTTTTGATGGAATTTCTTCTACAGATGTTGATAGTGGGAGGCGCGACAAACCATCAGCATTGCAGTGCTGTTTAGTCCCCTTGAACTCGATGTCATACGAGTGTGCTCCTAAGAACAGGGCCCATCGCTGTAGTCGCGCGGCTGACATCACTGGGACTCCTTTCCGTGGATTGAATATTGACACTAGGGGCTAATGATCAGTCACTAAGGTAAACCTTTGGCCATAGAGATAATGGTGGAACTTTTTGATACCCCATACCAGGCTAAGGGCCTCCCTATCTATCTGTGCATCGTTGCGTTCGGCACTTGAAAGGGACCTTGAAGCGAATGCAATTGGGCGTTCAAGTCCATTATCCATTGTGTGCGATAAGACTGCACCAATGCCGTACGGGGACGCGTCACATGCTAGACGGATGGGTCTGGATGGATCATAGTGGGTAAGTACCTCGTCGGATGTTATTAGTCTTTTTGTTTCTGCAAATGCCCTTTTACATTTTTCTGACCAACGCCATTCCACTCCTGTCTGCAGTAGCGCATTTAGTGGATACAGCATTGAAGCAAGGTTTGGTAGAAACTTGTGGTAATAGTTAACGAGACCTAGGTACGATCTCAATTGTGACACATTTTCAGGTTTAGGTGCTTTCAGTACTGCTTCAATTTTGTCTTGTGATTTATGTAAGCCGTGCTTGTCAATGACATGTCCACAGTATGAGATTTCTCTTTTGAAAAACTCACATTTCTCTCTCTTTGCCTGTAGACTGTACTCATTCAGCCTGGTACTTTGCTCAGGTTCTGGAAGTGATCATCATCATCTTTTCCTGTTATGATAATATCATCCAGGTAGCATTGTGTTCCAGGTATGTCCTGGAGCACCTGATCCATGGCTCTTTGCCAGATGGAGCTGAAACAACACCAAACACAAGTCGATTGTATTGGTAAAGTCCCTTATGGGTGTTGATGGTTAGGAACTTTTTGCTTGACTCCTCCACTTCCATCTGGAGATAGGCCTGTGACAAGTCGACCTTAGAAAACTTCTCCCCACCAGCCAATGATGAGAATATGTCTTCGATTCGTGGAAAGGGGTATTGCACTATGCGCAGCACCGGGTTAATGCTCACCTTGAAGTCCCCACATATACGCACTTCACTTTTTCCTTTCTTCATCACGGGAACAATGGGCGTAGCCCAGTCACTCCAGTCAACTTTTGAGAGAATGCCAGATGCCTCCAAATTCTGCAGTTCGGCATCTACCATAGGACGTAGTGCATACGGCACTGGGCGCGCTTTGTGGAATCTTGGGTTGGCATCTTTTTCAAGTTCAATTTTGGCCTTTAGGTGTTTAAGTTTACCAATGCCTTTCTCAAACACGTGTGCATTAGCCTCCAACAACTGTGACAGTCTCTGGTCAGGGTTGCGGGTGGAGCTCTTGCGGTTTGTTGAGATATTCAGGGCTTTTATTGCATGCCAATCAAGCTGAATTCTTCTCAGCCATTCACGCCCTAGTAGAGCTGGGCCTGTGGTTTTCAGGACATAGAGCTCTAACTTGTGTGTTTGGTCATAGGCCACATCCATAGGCCACATCCACTTTAAGTTTCCCTTTGGGTGACACCTTTTCACCTGTGTACGTTTTTAACATCACTGATGTCTTTTTCAGTGGTAAGTGAGAAAACAGCCTGTCATAGTCGGTCTTAGAGATAACTGACAAGGCTGAACCTGTGTCCAGTTTCATTTTAAGTTTCACTCCAGACATTGTTGTCGTGACCCATATTATTTTCCGGTCTTCTTCAGTTATGCTATGCAGCTCTAAACATGACAAGTCATCTTCCTCACTGCTGTGTGTGTGTTATCTGAATGTTCTGTTACTTTGTGCATTTCGTTTGCTTTGGCCTTTAATTTAGGTTTAAAACCTTTGCTCTTTCCATATTTTTCTTTTTGGGTATTAGTTTGGTCTGTTTTGCATGCTCTTTCTATGTGGCCTTGTTTGTGGCATTTCCTACATGTCTTTTCTTTGAACCAGCAGTCGTTTGCATGGTGAGAGGATTTACCACACCTGTAGCATTTTTGCTTTTTCCCATTCAAGGACATTTGATGTACTTCGTTTTCTAGGGTTTTCTTCTGTAGCTCTGATGCACCCTTAGCTGCTGTTTCCATTGAGATAGCTAGTTCGAATGCTTTCTTCATATCTAGCTCTTTTTCTGACAGTAGCCTTTTCTGTGTGCTTGTACAGTGAATGCCACATACCAATCGATCTCTTAAGGCATCGTTAAGCCCATCTTTGAAGTCACAATGCTGCGAGAGTTTGCGCAGTTCGGCCATATACTAAGATATGCTTTCAATCATTGTTTGATTCCGTTTATGAAATCTGAATCTTTCCGCTATCACTAATGGTGCGGGGTTTAAGTGCTTCTGCAACGTCTCAACAATGTCTTTGTATGACTTGCTTGACGGTTTCAAGGGGCTCAGGAGATTACGCAGTAGACCGTAAGTTTTAGCTCCCATTAGACTGAGGAGGACGGAACTTTTTTTGTTATCCTCGATATCATTAGCGTCGCAATATAACTCCACTCCCTCTATGTATGATTCCCAGTCTTCATTTGAGCTATCAAACTCCTCTACTTTCCCAACGTAAGCCATTTCGGACATGAAATCCAGATCTTATCCGTTTATCCTTTCACTGTGTGCTATGCACTGTTACTCACGGATCCTTTGCTAGGTTTCGTTTCATCTCGTCTTCGTTTCTCCTTCCCTCCGATTTAACTTTTCATTTCGTGCAGTTGTTTAGGGTCCGGTTTTACTCGTCGCCAATTTGTTGTGTCTTTACTCAACAAAGTAAACATGAATAAATGATTCAACTCAGAGGTAGAATGAACATGACTTTTACTGAGCTTCACTGTAGTCTCAATGTACACATCACTGCACTGGCAGGTAACCTACAGGTAAACTCAATAGCTAGGGGAGTGGTTCCGCTGAAGTAAATAGATCCACTCTATACACTACACACTACACCAACCGCTATGTACCCACTACACTACACCAACCGCTGTATACCCACTACACTATACCAACCACTATATACCCACTACACTACACCAAGCGCTATACACCCACTGCACTACACTAACCACTATACACCCACTATACTGCACCAACCACTATACACCCACTACACTACACCAACCGCTATATACCCACTACACTACACCAACCGCTATACACCCACTACAGTGCACCAACCACTATATACCCACTACACCACACCAACTGCTATATGCTCACTACACTATACCAACTAATATATACCCACTACATTACACTAACCGCTATATACCCACTGCACTACACCAACCGCTATATAACCACCACACTGCACCAACCGCTATATGCGCACTACACTATACCAACTAATATATAACCACTACACTACACCAAGTGCTATATACCCATTGCACTATACCAACCTCTATATACCCACTACACTATACCAACCACTATACACCCACTACACTACACCAAGTGCTATATACGCACCACACTACACCAAACGCTATATAGCCCCTACACTACATCAAATGCTATATGCCCACTACACTATACCAACCGATATATATACACCCACTACACTACACCAAGTGCTATATACCCACTACACTACACCAACCGCTATATACCCAGTACACTGCACCAACCGCTATATGCGCACTGCACTATACCAACTAATATATACCCACTACACTACACCAAGTGCTATATACCCATTACACTATACCAACCACTATACACCCACTACACCACACCAACTGCTATATACCCACTACACTAAACCAACCGATATATACCCATTACACTACACCAAGTAGGTGCCTTGGTGTTGGCTGAACAACCAAACCCTCCCAACCCTCATGATCACACAGTACAACTCAGACTATGTTCTGTCCCATTTTGCCATTAAATGTATCAGCTATCAGCGGTATAACATTCCAAGCTCTCTCCACATTGCCCCCTATCACTAATCACCACTGAAAGAACCTCTCTAACATTTCCACCTCATCGAAACTCACTGACACTCTGCAAAAATTATCTATTGTCAAAAATCTAGTTGATATATCTGATATTTCCCATTTTGAGAGGGTTGTGCACTTATTATGAGATTATATACCTCAGTTATAAATAAGTTCACTTGTTTTAGGCAATTTAATCTAGTAAAATTATTTCACCGAACTGGCATATAATTTTGCTGGTTTCATTTTATAATAAGAAAAATCGGCCAATATAGAGATCATTTTACAGAATAAAAGTACTCAAACAAGTTAATACTATCTCGAAATAAGGCGAATAATTTTAAATTATGCTTACAACAATCTCACCAGGAGAAATATTAGGTTTATTTACTATATTTAAGATAATTTTACATTTTTTGCCGTGCATTCCTTTGCCACACCTTCTAAAATCTAAAATCTTGTAAGTTTATCTTTCTCATTTGAATGATGGGGATTTAATTGTCAAACTATTTCAACATAAGTGTTAAAATATGAACACTTTTGAAATCCTCAATATACAGACTTGTGTTTTGATGAAAAGGTACTTGGGTGACATAAACACACAGTAAACTCCACAGAAAGCAGTTTAGTTTATTATTTAGCTACAGGTACACATACGTTGTTGCTGCTCTTTTGTCCTTTTCTCCACTTCTCTCAAGGGAGAGCTCATTACATATAGTGTGTTCCCTCAACATTGTCTTGAGGAACAGACATACAAAACAAGCCACGAGGTGCAAACGCAGACAGCTAGAACAGCTAGAACAACAATAAAGCGCAGAACTCAAAGCACTGCCTTGTAAGTAAATAAACCTGCAGCATAAAAGTCTCAAAGTAGCAAACTATTCTGGATGTTCTACGCTCGTAAAAATAAAGGCTTCTCTGAAGTGAAGCCTTAATAAAGCATTTTTCCATTTTCAAGAACCTCCATAATCCAGAACATCCCTAAAATAAGAACTCTTTTGGTGTTATAGAAACATTTTCAATCAAGGTTTAACACAGAACCATATAAATCACACACTATCCAGAACAACACACTTACGATGTAAAGAACCATTTAAGAATGCAATTGGTTCTTTGAGTGTTCATGGTTCTATAAAGAACCACTGTCTGTCCTGAAGAACTCTTGAAGAACCATGTGCGATGGGAGATACACACAATTAAATACAAACAGTATGTAAAAGTAAAATCATTTTACTGAAGTCCTTACACGGAGACCATGGAGAAAACACTACATGACAGTAACAAGGGGAGCTGGTAAGATCATGACCTGACTAGATAACCTATGAAACACAAAGTCTAAACTAATACAACAGAAAACATGAGCATGGAACCAAGAACACTAGGATGACAAACATAAACCAAGAACATGCAACAATGTTGAATAGGAAACAATGGAAATCTATCTATCTATCTATCTATCTATCTATCTATCTATCTATCTATCTATCTATCTATCTACTAACACAAGGAACACCCCAGACTCATGAGAGGCTGGGGCTAGGAAACCAGTAACAGGTCAAAGTCTGAAGTCAGGGCAGGATGGGGAGGAGCTAACACAACAACAAAAGCACATGGCACTAGAAAACAAAGGTGCGAGGCAGATGGCACAGGAACACAGTAACAGGACATTACAGCATAAGCTGCAGGCTAAGTGTGGTTAGAAATAAGTTTAAAATGAAATAAGAACAATATAATGAAATGCCCAAATTTGAAATTCTGTGTGTAAGAGATCAGTCCACGTTTCTGGATATTTGCTTAATCCTTTGTGTCATGCGCTGACGGCGGAGAGAACCGGCAGAAAGGCAGCTGAGCACTCAGCAGTGAAGCACCTCGTCGAAGACGCCTGAGAGAGAGCCATGTGTATGGAGGGGGTGGAGCGCAAAGCCCAGTGGTGACGCTGGTGCTGACCACTAGAGGCACCAAAGGAAGGAGTGAGTCCCGAGGACGCTGCGAGGACGCTACGGTCGATCCAGGCGGCTGAGTTGCCAGCTGGGGGCGGTAACGGGGAGGCGGAGCAGCGAGCTCTCGTTCCCTCTCGGCTCTGGTGCTCACGCTGCCCTCGATGAGAGCCAGCTGATGTTACCCCGGGCTCAAGGAGGACGCTGGAGGCAGGGTTCAAGGTTGCAGCAGCCATTTTTCTTCATTTACACAAACCAAACCAAACACTGCACTAAGCTGGCCACATTTCAGTGGCTTAAGCTAGACGTTTCAGGCTCTTGAGCATTTCAGCTCTTCAGTCTCTTCTTTTGCTGCTGCTGCTCCTTATGCACATTAACTACTTCATTATGCAGGAATTTTATTGAGGTCTTGTTTAATATTTGTGGTTGTGATGTTAATGTGCAGCGAGGTTTGCTGAGATTGACTGGGAGATGTAGAGGAGGAGAATAGGCTCATAGCACGGGGAGAGGAGATCATCTGTATTCAGCTCACATTCTGTCGCAGGGCGTGTGTCACTGAGGAGAGAACCTCTCAGGAACGAGGAGGCATACAGCATGTATAGTATGTATAGTATGTGTGGAGTGGCTCTGTGAGAGATCAGTGTTTGGGCTCATGGTGATGATTTACATTTACAGCATTTAGCAGACGCTCTTATCCAGAGCGCCTTACAAGAAGTGCTTTGTCAATCTAGAGAAAGTATCTTTGCTAGTTACCAATATCTTAGAGAAAAAGACAGTCCTGAGCTCAGATACTGCTAGAAACAAATGTGTCAATGCAGACACCAAGAGAGAAAGAAACAGAGTTGAACGCAGAACTCTGTGCCATTCAATGCAATACAATAACAATAAGACACAATACAATAAATAAAATAAGTGCAGCTTATAGTTCAATGCTCATTTAAGTGCTGTGTAAAGAGATGAGTCTTCAGTCTGCGTTTGAAGACAGCAAGAGACTCTGCTGATCGGACGGCCAGTGGGAGTTCATTCCACCACCTGGGTGCCAGTACAGAGAACATTCTCGACGCTTGTCTTCCGTGCACCTTGAAGGATGGCGGGTCAAGCCGAGCTGTACTCGAAGCTCGAAGGGCTCGTGGTACAGTTCGAGATGATGGCGTGGATGGCAAATGACTCCCCGGTTTAGGATGTGAATAATATAGGCTGATGACAGCACTGTATAGAATGAGTGTCCCCCCCCAACACACACACACACACACACACACACACACACTCTAAATATGGGATGTGAATTTTTACCTGAATTGCTGGCACATATACTACAAAAAATGATCCCTTAGCAAGTGAAAAAACCCTAAATCTAATGAACGTGTCTAATATTTCTCTTTATGGGATGCATGTAAGATTATTATAGATTATTCAACTTGTTTCTAGACATTTTTACCTGTTTTTAAGTAATTTTATCTGGTCAAAGTGTCTACTTTCCATTGGAAGATCCATTGGAAGATCATGTAACTTGTTTGAGAAATAATGAAGATAATTATGCTTGTCTTAAGAAATAAATCATAATGATAAACAGCAAGGGGCACTCTGATAAACAGCAGGGGGTGCTCTCTCAGTATTTGTAACATTCAGTTTATCGCTCTTTAGTTTTTTTTTGTTATTTACCTCAGTAATGGTAGCTAGTGTTAGCCATCTGACTAACTAACTTGATTATATGCTATGTTTTAGGTGTAGATTGTCGACTTTGATCGAGTAAGTTAACATTTCCTAACTTGAGATCAGATGCTGTAAAATAAGAGAAGATAAGATTCTTAAATAAACACAAAATTTGCTTCTGTAATACGAATTAGTGAAAAATCTTATCTTGACCTGTCAGATCTCAAGTTAAGACAATAAGACAATATGAAGATAAGACTTTTCTGTAATACGGCTGTAGATTTCTGCTTAGAATTGAAACCTTATTCTCAGTTATAATTCAGTGTAAAGAACAGTGGGCCTCTGTAACGTGTGAACAGAATCGCAGACGCTCGCAGGTAAAAGGGGAAGAGATTTAATACCTGAGGAAATCAGGAGAATCCCCAGAGGGAGAAAACATACATCCGAGTCCAAGTTCAATCCAAAGTCGTGATACAAATCAGTCCAGGCAGGCAGAGGTACATAAGGGCAAAACAATACACAAAACCGGGTCAGGAATAGCGAGAAGTCGATACACAGGAAATACACTATAGTTATACCGCTCAGTAATTGCATGGAACAATACCTCGCAAAGAGTCCAAGTAAAGTCCCAGCTTATAAAGAAAGAAACAGGTGCACAACATTAGAATTCCGGCGACTGTGATCGCTAACAGGTGTGGGGGAAGATCACATGATCCTCCCTAGCATTCTGGGAAGTGGAGTCCGACTTCCCCGTTGACTGCGTGACAGTACCCCCCCCCAAAGAGTCCTGACGGACCTGACCACGGGGACGACCAGGACGACCACACCGACCACCACCAGGAACCTGGCCGGAGTTGCCAGAATGCCGGAACGACTGCGATCCTCGCATCCCAGACCCCAGACGGGCTGGCTGGGAGCAGGAGAGTCCCTTGCGTGGGCGGCCTCGTGGACGTGGGGCACAGTACAATATGGCACAGTGTTTAAGGTGGAACGTTAATTAACATAGAAACAAAATTAAGGTGGCACACAACTTAAGGTGGAACTTCTTTTAAGGTGACACAGACTTTAAGGTGGAACTGCAATTAACCTAGCACTAAATTTAAGGTGGAACTTCAGTTAACATGGCACAAAATTAAAGGAGGCACAGAATTTAAGGCGGAACTTTAATCTACATAGCAATGAAATTAACATGGCACAGAGCTTACAGTGGAACTTGAAATGACATTGCACTAAATTTAAGGTGGCACACTGTTTAAGGTGGAACCTTTTTAAGGAGGCACAGAACTTAAGGTCGAACTGCAAATAACCTAGCACTAAATTTAAGGTGGCACAGAATTTAGGATCGAACTCTCTTTAAGGTAGCACCAAATTTAAAGTGGAACTTAGTTTAAGGTAGCACTAAAATTAACGCCTTAGCACCTAGCAACAAATGACCATCGATCACGAGTACTACAGCTTCTGTATTACAACTTTTTCACAACATTTCAACAACTATCAACCCATTTAAACCAATTTAACATTTAAACTAAATCAATGTCTCACCAACTCCCAGCCTAATTCTCAGCAGTTCTGTTAAAGTTAAACTGCTTTTTAAAGTGGAATTACACCAAGATAGCACTGAGTTTTAAGGTGGAACTAGTATAACAATAAATTTAAGGTGGAACTGCTATTAACCATGACTAAATTTAAGGTGGCAAAGAATTTAAGATGGAACTCTCTTTAAGCTAGAACTAAATTTAAGGTGGAACTTCAGTTAACATAGCAGAAAAACTTAAAGGAGGCACAGAATTTAAGATGGAACTTTAATTAACATAGCAACGAAATTAAAGTGGCACAGACTTTATGGTGGAACTTGAAATGACATTGCACTAAATTAAAGGTGGCACAGAACTTAAGGGGGAACTGCAAATAACCTAGCATTAAATTTAAGGTGGCACTGAATTTAGGATGGAACTCTCTTTAAGGTAGCACTAAATTTAAGGTGGAACTTAGTTTAAGGCAGCCCTAAAATTAACGTGGAACAAAATTTAAGGCAGAACTTCATTCACAGTCGCAGCTAGCAACAAATTACCATTGATCATGGATTACAACTTTGTTGCAACATTTTAACAACCATCAACCATTTTCAATAATTTTAACATTAACAACTATCAACCGGTTTCAACCATTTTAATATTTTAACAAATATCAACACTTTTCAACCAGTTGAACATTCAAACAAATTTCAAGTTTTCAACCATTTTAACATTTTAACAACTATCAACCGGTTTCAACCATTTTAACATTTTAACAACTATCAACCGGTTTCAACCTTTTTAACATTTTAACAACTATCAACCGGTTTCAACCAGTTGAACAATTAAACAAATATCAACAGTTTTCAACCATTTTAACAGTTTAACAACTGTCAACCAATTTACACCATTTTAACGTTTTAACTAAATTAACAGGCTTTTTCAAGCCAACTTAAAGTTCGTTCACAAACTTTCCCTTTCTAGTTATAATTATAATTTTGTAGGATTTGATACATTTTACAATTTAGTTTTTCCCTGATCTCTGTAATGGTTCAGCTACATTACAAAGCAGAGCCTCCCTCAAAGTACTCTGAGTTTAAATAAAGGTTGACTGATTGATTAATTGATTGATAGGATGATTGATTGATTAATTGATTGAATGACTGACTTACTGACTCATGTGAACGTAGCCAAACTAAATGTCACTAAAGGCTTGGATGGGTTGGAAAATTTGGTTTATTGATAAAGGACAAATAGGAAAAACAGTGAGGGAAGCAGATTTTTGCATATGCACATGTATGGATATGAATTTATTTATGGGCTACAGATGTGTTTCTATGCATTGGTTGCCAAGCATTCATTTTTGAACATTTGTAATATTAGAGTAAAAATAAGTGAGGAGAGCAACATAAGACGCTTTTCACATTTCTGCATTTTTTCTGTTGGAAGTGCTCGGTGTAGGGCGACGCTGCTTCTGCTAAAGCAATTACAATAACAATGATGGTGAGTACAGCGTGTACTGATCACTCAAGTGTTCAAGTCAAAAGCAAAAACTGCCTTGACTCAGTTTCAGTGGTTTGTCAGCTGACAACGCGCAGAGAAGTGAGTATGTGCAGTAAATAAAGGAATAAACTTTATCATTGTTTATTCCTCATGTACCCAAATGTAACCCTGTGGCAGTATTTCAGCGCTGCTGACTAACATTACACTGAATGCAGTTTGTGCTTTAAAGTTGCTGCTGCAGTCATTTTCAGATTAACAGTTTTCATTTCCTCCCTCTAAAGCCATCGGTATCTGAGAAAGCAAACGCTTGGAAGGGAGAAGTTCGAGCCGGTCTTTGTGTAAAACATTTACATTTGCGCTACAGAACCTGACGACTACCCAAACCCACTCCACCCACCACTAACCCTTGCTTTACCCAAAGTTTACACATTTCCCTTTCTTGTGAAAAAGGCCTACATTTTAGATGGTCAGTTTTCACTTGGGACTGTTGACAGAAGTTAAGTCTGAAGCCCTGTGTGATGCTGGGATAGCAAAAGGCAGAATGCTTGTGCAAGTCCTTTGATTTCTTAAAAATGTTGACACTAAACAAGTAAGGAACACAAAAGACAAACTACAAAAACAGGAATAACTAAAACAGGGCCTGGAAGAACAAATCACCAGGCAAACACAAAGCCCAAAACCAGGGGTAAAAATACACAAAAAAAAACAGAAACACCTGGGAATAATGAGAGGGCGGAGCAACAGACAACAGACAGGTGAGACAAATGAGAAGAAGCCACGACCAGGGAGGAGACACAGACCAGAACAACAACAAAAGCACATGGATCAAGATACACAAGTGAAGATAAAGAGACAGAGAGAAACAAGGAAAGACAAAGCAGGACAGGACAGGATGTTGCAGTCTCCTGAAGATCCACACAGAACACATTCCAGAGACTTGACTGGCTTCATAATAATAATAATAATAATAATAATAATGTAGATAAACAAAGTTATGACACACTGAAGGAAATATTAACACTCAGCACAATAGCCAGCAATCAGAAGTCTGTTTTGAAGCTCTAGTGACTTTGTTTACTCTGTGGTATGTAACTAATGGAATTAAAAATCCATCATAGTCATATAATGGACAATATCTCTTACCTCCAGAGAAGAATCTGCCTCTACACTTGAAGAGTCATGAGTAAACAAATCCTCCTAAAAAAATGTTAGATACAGTAACTCAGACAGCTGTCCATCTTTAGCTCAGTCCACTGCAGCATGTGTGGAGACTGTGGTCCAGTCCTGAAGATCAGATTCATGTCGTACATCATCATTATCCACATGGCATCCTGTCGTGTCTCCAGCCACCACTGGACCCAGAACAGGGAGGCAGCCCGGTCAGAAAATCAGATTGGGACAATTTCACTGCTAATTAGGACCAGACATCAAACAGTCGCTGGATGCGATAAGCAGTTCATTCACAAGCTTTCAAACTTACATTGGCAAAGCAGCTCTGAGTGGACTAATGTGACCTTGGACAGCAACTCCGATGCTCAAGTGGCTACTCGAAAAAAGGAAGGTAACTTTTTTTTGTGATCAATTTTTCATTTTATTTTCTGTTCATTAACTTTAACACTAAACCTAAAGGTAACACAAACCCTAACTCCCTTCTCCGAAACGTAACCTTAACTTTAATAATGAACCTAAACCTACTCCTAAACCTAACGTAACCTTAACTTTTATACTGAATCTAAACCTTACTGTAGTCTTATCTTTAACACTAAACCTACTCCTAAACCTAACTTTAGCCTTATCTTCAACATTAAACCTTAACCGAACCCTAGCCTTAACTTCAACACTAAAACTAAAGCTACTCCTAAACCTAACCCTAGGCTTAATTTTCACACTTAACCTAACCCTAACTTTAACTACACCTAAACCCACTTCTAAACCTAACCTTAACCTCAACACCAAACCTAAATTTAACTCTAACCTTAACTTTATCACTAAACCTAAACGTATCCGTAGCCTTAACCTAATACTAAACCTAAACCTACTCCTTAATCTAACTTTAGTCTTTACCACTTATTCTACTCCTAAATCTAACTTTAACCTAAACCTAACTTTAGCCTCATCTTTAACACTAAACCTAAACCTACTCCTTAATCTAACTTTAGTCTTATCTTTAACACTAAACCTACTTCTAAACCTAACTTTAGTCTAATTCTAAACACTAAACCTACTCCAAAGCCTAACTTTAGTCTAATTCTAAACACTAAACCTACTCCAAAGCCTCACATTTTATTCTTAACTTTGATGCTAAACCTAACCCTAATCTTAATTTCAACACTAAACCAAAACCTACTTATAAGCCTAACTTTAGTCTTAACTTTAACACTAAACCTAAACCTACTCCTAAACCTAGCCCTAATATTGTTGATAATAAACTTCGTATCATCAGAAAGTTTAAAAGCAGCACTATGGGATTTGGTGGGAATGTGTAATTGCATGCAACATGTGGAACAACATTCTTAATGTGGGTTGCACTTTAAACCCCCTACGAGTGGATGAGTCTGACTTTTGTGAGTGAGTTGAGAGAGAATTCAGAGAGAACTCAGTCTAAACTCAGTGAAGGAGCATCTCTAAGGATGAATTATATACTGCTGTCACCACAGCTTCATCAGTACTTTGCTGACTTTGAGATCCAAAACATTGAGGCGCACCTTCTTTTAGAGTCTGAGTGTGACATTAATACGTAAAGACGTGTGATGTGATGTGAAAAACTCCTGAGTCTGACTTTTAAATTGTTATTTCTTTTTTTCTGTTTATATTCTCCTCACTCAGTAATGATGCTTCTTTCCGAAGTATGAAACCCCAGCCCCCGGTATTCAGGGGTCCCATGTTGTCTGTCTGCTGGCTCTCTACAGTGGCGCTGATGCTTCAGTATCAGTAAATGTCTGTTTTATCAGCTGTTTTCCTGTAAAGTCTCTGTTCTAGTGTGGTTCTGCGCTCTTCCTCACAGTAACAGATCTTCCTCCTCTTCTGTCTTCAGTGTGAGGAATGAGGAACAGAGTGACTTACAAGAAGTGCTTTGTCTATCTAGAGAAAGTATCTTTGCTAGTTACCAATAGGTTAGAGAGAAAGACAGTCCTAAGCTCAGATACTGCTAGAAACAAAAAGTCACTTTTGATACAGAGAGAAAAAGGAGCAGACTTGAACACAGAACTCTGTGCAATACAAAAGACTACAATACACAATGCAATACAATAAAATACCATATAATTGCAGCACAATATATTGCAATCAATACATAATTCAATGCTCATTTAAGTGCAGTGTAAAGAGATGTATCTTCAGTCTGCATTTGAAGACAGCAAGAGACTCTGTACGGACAGCCAGTGGGAGTTCATTCCACCACTTGGGTGCGAGTATGGATAACATTCTTGATGCTTGTCTTCCACGAGCCTTGAAGGACTGCGGGTCGAAGCTCGAAGGGATCATGGTACAATTTGAAGTTTCACCATTGCCATCAAGTCAGTAGAGGCTGGTCCATTTTTGGTTTTGTAGGCAAGCATTAGGGTTTTAAATCTGATGCAACTACAGGAAGCCAGTGAAGAGAGCGCAGCAGTGGGGTGACGTGGCTAAACTTGGGTAGATTGAAGACAAGCCGTGCTGCCGCATTCTGGATGAGTTTCAAAGGCTTGATGGCCACATGGGAAGACCAGCCAAGAGCGAGTTGCAGTAGTCAAGCCTTGAGATGACAAGAGACTGCACTAGCACCTGGGCGGCCTCTCGGGTGAGGAAGGGTCGGATCCTATGGATGTTGTACAGGAGATATCTGCAAGACCGAGTCAGGTTCGCAATGTGAGTTGAGAATTGTAACTTGCCATCCAGAGCAGGAACAGTCCATCTTTACTCCAAACTCTCAGGAAACTGGGTGAGTTTTCAGTTTTTCAGATCTGCTGCAGCTCATTGGAAAGTTTTTCAGAGGAATCCAGTCAAAGTTACGGTTTAAAGACTATAAAGGACCAACTGGATGAGCCAGTCTGTTACAGTGCCCCCCCTGAGGCAGAGCAGAGCTGCAGCTCTAGTTAGTTAAGAACCCCAGAGACAGAACCTGATTGTGATATATCAGATAAACAATGACAGCATAGCGTTACAACAAGCTTATTTTCAAAGAGGCCCCAGAATGTTGATTTTGAGATATTCAGAGGTCCAAGAGCTTAATTAGGGGGTTCTGGACCCCCAGGAACCCCTGTATTTTGCATCTTGCTTCTTTCACTTTTAACAAAATATATTACAACGTGGCTTTAAGTATATGTAGATCATCTGGATTAAATATGAGGGTTGTTCAAGATGTTTTATAGTAAAGAAAATGGCTCCACATAGAACCATGAACACTCTAAGAACCATTTGCACATAACAAGCCTGATATTGTAACAATAGAACCACCCTTTTTGGTGCTATAAAGAACCCTTTTCAAAAAGGTTCTCTGTAGAACTATTTGTCTTATTCTCCATCAATTTGAAGAATTCTGGTGCTATGTACAGCCACCAACACCACACTCTCCATCAATCTGAAGAATCATTTCACCATGCATAAAGCATGATGGTTCTAGATTGCACCAAAAAAAGGTACTGCTATTGATTGACTTCGTAACATAAAAAGAACAGTTTTGGTGCTATATAGAACCATCTTTAAGTGTTACGTGTAGGGTTCATGGTTCTATATAGAACCATTTTTGGTAACACATTACTGTAGGGTACCATTCATAAGGCTACATGACACCTACATAAACCTGTCATAATAACTGACATAACTGTACATAGCTGTTTATTAATGCTTATTCCAGCACGCGTCATTTGCTATAAATGTTAAATTTGCCAATTTTGATCAGCGTCAGCTAAATTAGCCTTTATGAAAGATGATACCTGTTGTAATAAGCATTTATGAACAGTTATGCAGGGTTATGCCAGTTGTCATGACAACCTTATGTAGGTGTCATGTAGCCTAATGAACAGCAACCTATAGTAAAATGTTACCCCATTTTCTTTACTGAAGAATCATTGAAGAACCATCTTTTTAAGTGTGTAGGGGGAAAATCGAAATGAAGTATCACGAAATTACTTGTATCAAGTAAAAATGTCTAGAAATAAGTTGTGTTCTTATAATAAGGTTACAGCAATCGAAACATAAGAAACTCAATTTCAAATTCAAGTTTTTCTTGCCGAGATGCCATGTGTTGCAGCGTATGGTGGAGTAGTGGTGAGATCACTGTTCTGTTGCTGAAGTCGTTCAGTTTTGCATAATGCCAACATGAATGTCTCCGGGCCTCTCAGAGCTGCCGAGAGAAGAACAGCTGGCCCGTAAAGCTCCAACATGCCACCCCATTAACGCAGCAGAATCCCTGCCATGCCTGAACCCCACCCCCACCACCACCACCATTCCTCTGTTTATCCTAAACCAGCCCAGTGTTGGAGTTCAGCAGGAGGAGGGTGTTTATCTGTGTTCGCTCAGGCGTTCCCGTCTGCACAAACGCATATTCATCTGCACTTCATCAGCTCCTCTCTGCTGTAATGTGTTCAGACCCCGGGCCAGCAAGCCTGACAAACATCGCTCTGCCTTAACGTGGAGTCATCAATCAAACACATGCAAATCCCCCCCGACGAGACTTGCTGCTGCATTCGCACCAAAACCAAACAGGCAAGCATGAAAGCGCGGAAAAGTGATGAAAAGAACAATTAGACTTGTGCCAGGAAGATTTGTGACCAGCCAACTGTAAACAACAACAACAAATAATTTTGTTTAGATAAAATTCTCTGTTAGAAGATGAGAATAAAGCCCAGCTTAGGTTCTCCTGCCTTTAAACCTGCATTTAAACAGCACTGTTGACTGTTTGGTGAGCACATAATACACTGTGATCCTGAATTAGGTCTACATTCTCAATGACGAAGGCTTTTCACAGGTTCTTTCTTTTTATATAGAACCATGAACACTCAAGAACCATTTGCATAGTTAAAGATGTGCTGATGATGGTTCTATATCACTTCTGCCATTATATAGAAGCTTGACATCATAACAACAGCAAAACTATTTTTTGGCTCTACGTGGAAACATGAATACTCATAGAACCATTTGCATGATTAAATGGTTCTCTGCATGGTGAAATGGTTCTTCAGATTGGTGGGGAATGTGCTGTATATGGTTCTATACTGAACTTTGTTGAAATTTGTACTATATAGCACCAAATAGGGTTCTGCTATTGTATACAGGCTTGAACAATAGAAGAAAAGGTGTTGGTTAACAGTGAAAATAGCTGAAAATACTGAGAAAGGGCAGATGCTGAGAGTCATACTGAGTGCAAGTATGAATTAAAACTGAAAGTATAAAAAAATCTATAAAAAGCTATTTAAATAAATAAAGGAGCAGTGCCAGGGGGCAGTTAATTAGGAGTTCAAGAGTTCAGGAGTAAGACAGCTTGAGAAGCCTGATGGCTTGGAGGTGAAATCTGTCCTTTAGGTGACCGCTGCCGGACTGAATGCACCAGTTCCGTTCGCCAGATGGCAGAGAGGTGAACAGGTTCTGCCTGGAGTGCTGGTGTTAGCACATGCCCTTCAACCCCTACAACGGAGAACAAGGGACTCTAGACCTAAAGGGTCCCACTCTTCAGACCTCCATTAATGCACCCCCCCCCCAAAAAAAGTAAATAAAAATAATTTTAAAATAATAAACTTTATTGGCAGATCAGTTTTCGTGTTTTAAGCACTGTTTCTCAAAATATGCTAATTATCTTTATTTCTCAAAACAAGTGAAATGACCTGCCAACGGAATGAGACACTTTTAGTAAAGAAAATTTCTTAAAACTAGTAAAATTGTAGACAATGTGTAGAAAAAGTTTGAAAAACCGTATTGAGAAATATTAGATATATTGACAACATTTAAGATGTTTACATTAGCTAAGACATAATTTTTCTTAAAAAAGATGGTTCTTGAATGGTTCTTTAGTGAACACAGTGGTTTTGAACTCAAACAACCCATTCACATGCCTAAAGGCTTCTCTGCATGGTGTATTCTTTCTTCAGATTGAGGGAGAATGTGTTGTACATGGTTCTATATAATATCTTATCAAAAAATAGCACCAAAAAGGTTCTTCTATCATACAAAAGCTTCGCTCTGTGACAGTAGCAGAACCTTGTTTGTGCTTTACAACACATTCTCCATCAATCTGAAGAACTGTTTCACCATATAAAGAGCCATTCAAGCATGCAAAGGGTTCTTTGAGTGTTCTTGGCTCTGTATAACCATTGTCTTTACTAAAGAGCCTTTGAAGAGCAGGTTAAAAAAAAAACAGGCTTAGTTCTTGAACATGCCAATCTAAACGTTATATTGTTATCATTGTTGTTAATATTCTCCAAGGAAGGCCTCAGTTTTCCAGACCAGGTCGAACAAAATGGCTAATGACCCTGGTGGGCACACTGGGCTGATTTCAGCGCTCTCAGGAGAGCTTTGTGGTCTGATACGGTGGGGCTAGTGTGGACTAAACTGGTTACTGCTTTCCTCCAGCAGCTCTGTAGAGATGGATTCTGGAAGATGGGTTCAGTTTCATTACCAGTCTTGGGACATTCAGAGCCAGACGCTCTATACCCTACCAGAGCCGCTCAGTCACCGGCGAGCATTCGATTCAGTCTTCGGCACTTTTGGCCAAATCTATCAGGTGTAAATGTGGTGGTCCACTCCTCCACCACTAATGCATTCTCTGCTTCTGGGAGGACGTAATGGCCACTGGCTGACTTCTCTGGACTTGGCCACCTTATTGAAAGAGCATTAATGTGTGCCAGTAACTCAGTCTCCTCCTGGAGGATTAGAGGAGCATCAGATAGAGGATTGCTCACTCCCGTCAGCAGATTGTGTAATGCAGGACCGGCTTTTGAAGGAACCCAGCATGAAGAAAGAGGCATGTTTTGTAAAAAAGATGGAATTACCATACAGATTAACTCCTTACACTTTCCAGCATTCTGGTTTTGATATTGTCACGGTTTAAATTGATGCAGAGCGGCAAACGGAACAAAATCATCCCATGCGATAAAGAATACTCCATGGGGGACATTTGAATAAAGCTGAATTGCTATTCTACTCCCTCGCAAAGCAAGAAATTCTGCAGTTCTTGTGATATTATAGGTGGTAGTTACAATATACTATTTTAATATCTCACTGCAGTAGCCTTTGTCTGCCAATATCTAACTAATCATTGTGCTCATTTGTTTTGAAAAGGGCATCAGAATTAGAAAAATTGACCAAGTTTTTCTGGGTTACCAGTGGTCTATTTGTCTATAGTGGCCATGTTAAAGTGTTTAATCTGAGGGGGGAGTGCTTAAGTGTGGGCCGGACGGGTTTGGATGGTGCGCTGACTTCCTGGAGTTCCATAGTCCCAGAGGATGTTGAGTGTGGAATCTGAAAAGGCCTGGGAACTGAAGTTAAGGGAGATCAGTAGGGAGGAAAGAGGCAATGGACATGTATGGGTATTATGGTGGTAAAGACGGGTGGGTATAGGTGATCTCTGGAATGGAGCATGCTAGGGTAGGCTTGGGTTGTTGGAAGCAGGTGGAGGAGTGAAATAAGCCGGTGAAATTTGGTGGTGTGTAGTTGAGCCCCTGAGCAGCGGGAGATTGAAATAATGGGGGAAGGTGGTTGTATCTCGGGAACAGACAGTAAGAATATAAATGTGTTTTAATATATTGTGTAATATTTTGTTACAGTTTTAGTAACAAGTTTTTATTTTAAGGTCTGGTTCTTAATGAAATTGGAGTGGAAAATGGAGCATTGGCCACACGCTGCTGAAAAATCACACAAAAATATTTTTTTCCATTACAGTTTTTTCCAATTGCTAAAGCACAATTTTGTAAACTAGGCTGGTTTTATCAAAAGACTTAACAGAACTCACAGCACCACACACTCAAACTGCAAAATACTTCATATACCCTGCAAAATGAAGCACTGCAACCAAAACTACATACAACATTATCAAAATCAAACTTTTGCACCAAATGGCACACACTTCATTCACATTACCAGATTTTTGTCTAACCAACTACACACTGCTGGGCATAATGAAAAGCACCCTCATCTTTAGTAGGCTTTGCCATAATACTAATTGTATTGTTGGTTTGGGAAAATAATGAGATCAGATTATGAGAAATTCGAAGCCACATCATCCAAAAAACACCATATTCAACAACATTCAATGAGTCAGTCTGTCTAAATTGGCTTGCATTCTCAAGCAAAACCAAATCAGAATGAAACAACTTTATAAGGTGCCTTTTGAGAGAAACTCAGAGAAACAGAGCTCAGCCGAGCATATGTGGATGTAAGTACAATACTGACTACAGTACACACATTGTTTCTCAGTGTACTGGATAACACCATATCGACTGATTTTTGTTGTGATTTCAGGGAGTTCTGGAAATGGATGCTCATGCAATCCCACATGAGTTCATCTTTATAGATGAGGCTGGGTTCAACCTAGCAAAGACCAGAAGAAGGGGAAACTTCACTGGCCACAGAGCCATTATAGATGTTCCTGGCCAACGTGGTGGGAACATCACAATGTGCGCTGCCATCTCCAATACGCATGGTGTCCTCCACAGTCATGCCAACCTTGGACCAAACAACGCAGCCCATATTCTCACACTTCTGGACAGACTCCACAACATTTTCATACCACCAGAGTGTATGAAAGATGCAGACCATCAAAGAAACAGGTACATTGTAGTATGGGACAACATGAGCTTTCATCGTGTAGCTCCAGTCCAAACCTGGTTTGCTGACCTCCCACCATACTCACAATTTCTGAACCCCATAGAAAGTTCTTTTCGGCATGGCGGTGGAAGGTATATGACTGGCAGCCCTTTGGGCGCATGCCTCTTGTGCTGGCTATGGAAGAGGCATGTAATGAAATTGATGTGGGTGTGATTCAGGGATGGATAAGGCACTCAAGGTGCTTCTTCCCTCGATGTCTGGCAAGGGAAGATATTGCCTGTGATGTGGACAAGGTATTGTGGCAAGACCTAGCTGTGTGGTAAGATGCTGCCTAATTATTTTTCTTGCATCCTTTTTTATAAATATATTTTTTCTGTACATTTTCTTTGTTATCTTCTTTTTTAGTTTACTGTTTTTGTGAGCATATTTTTGTTCACTCCAATGTAAATATATCTGCTGTGCATATGTTGCACTGACTTGTTTGGTGAAAAATAAAAAAATAACAGCAGCATGTGTATGTATCTGCAAATATTTCTGTGCATGTGAACAATCTGAAGAATTTTCTACAATTTGGACTATTTTAGTATTATGGCAAAGCTTACTAAAGATGATGGTGCTTTTCATTATGCCCAGCAGTGTGAAGTTGGTTAGAGATAAATCTGGTAATGTGAATGAAGTGTTTTTTTTGATGGTGTTTTTTCGTGTATCTGTACTTTACTGAAGTATTTCCATTTTGGGCAACTTTTTACTTTCACTCCAGTACATTTCAAAGTCTAATATCTGACTTTTTCCTCCACTACATTTTGAGAAATCTGTTGTTCCTTTTGGTTTCTGTGTGTATAAAAACATAATATGTCAAAACGAAAGAAGCGCAAAGCAAGAAAACCAATCAGGGCACAGCGGTCACTTTGTTCTGAGCTTGTTTTGACCTGTTGGTCATAACAACCCAGTGCAGCACACGGGTCAACGTCAGCGCAGCAGCGTAAAAATTTGGGAGCACATACGTCACCTAAACTATGGAACTAACCTAACTTTGTTTAAATAGACAACAATATAGAAATATGTCCACATATGCAGTCGTGACTGGCCTGTTTCTTTTTTTCTGAATTCATACAAACACTTTCATTTTATAGTAAATTAGTTTCGGTTAGTTTATGTTTATGAACAGAGACCTACAGATCAATATAGTAAAGGAAAACTTCAAATCAAATCAAATCAAATTTATTTATAAAGCGCTTTTTACAACTGATGTTGTCACAAAGCAGCTTTACAAAAATGGGAATCACAGCACAGAGAATCAGACAAAACACTGAACATAATATACAGAGTATACAGAATATACAGAACCCCCGTGAGCGCTGAGGCAAGGAAAAACTCCCTCAGAGCTGGAGGAGGAAGAAACCTCGGGAGGACCAAGACTCACATCTAAAGGGGGGACCATCCTACCACTGGTCAGACAACTTATAAGTTAAACATTGAAAAGTCAATTTTACATTTTTTTTACAATTTTTACAAAACTTCTCTGTGATCCTGAGTTTAAAGACAGTTTTTATTCAACTTGGAACTAAGTTGTAAATAAATCCTAAACTGAAACTTTGCTTGTCTGTAAAAAGTGATTTCAGAGCCACTCGGTTCTCCCTGATGGAAGCTGTTTGCCTTCAGTGTTTTGTGCTTATGATCATTTTAATAGATGTCAGCGTCACTAATTAATGACCTTCTATTAAAAGACTGGTTTACCAAGAGAGACACTGGAGGATTTTCACCTAAAATGAGTTCATGAAGCGAGTCTTGTTACAAAAGTGATAACATCAGAGACATAATTAATCTTTTAGTACTTTTACTTTATACTTAAGTACATTTGAAGGCAAATCCTTTTGTACTTTTATTCAAGTTGAGGTCTAGAATAAGGACTTCTACTTTTACTGGAGTAGTGTTTACCTTGGGTATCTCTACTTTAACTCAAGTACATGATTTGTGTACTTCGCCCACCTCTGCCCCTACCTCTCACTCTTCCTCCCCCTCTCATTCTCATCCTCCCTCTTCCTCTCTCTGTAATGTCTTCCATTGTTGTTGTAAAAAAAGGTACTCACCTGTGGTCTTTTTATAGTGTTTACTTCCTGAAGTGGTAACAATTAACCATTGAGGTCTTTGGCCAGGTGGTACATATATTGGCCAATTACCGCATGTAGTGTCATTTTGAATGGCAGTGTTCATGGGCATAGAGGCTTATGGTAAACTGAGATGTTGGTGCTGTTGACCCACCACTTCACACGATCACACAGGTTTGTTGATGGTGGAGTGAGGGATCCCAGTGTCTCAGGGTACTCTCATATCTATTTTATCTTCTGGTTCTCTCCTTTTAGTCTATGCTGTTATAGTTAGATCTGCCAGAGTCACCAACCACTCTCTGGGGGAAATCATATTTTTTGCAGTCATACTCCTGACCAGAACTAATTTTGTCTCTTTACTCTTCCTGAGATAATGACTGCCCTCCCATCCTGCTGAAGACTGACCACCAGGGCCTCCTCCTCACCATCACCAACCTGCTCTCCTGTTCATTTGTGCCAGTTGCAACACCCTCAATTACATCACTGTGCCATCCAGTTGTACCAGAATTGAGATAGGATGGGACCGTTTTCAACTCACTCCCACTTTTCCTAAAGACTCAGAGTCAGGTCAGAGACCGCCTCTACCAGTGCAGTTTCTAAGACTTTACCATCCAGTCTTCAAACAGAGATCCCCGATATACAAATAAACTTGAATTGAATGGCAAACATGTGACTTTGTCAGATTGTTGTGTCTTAAGCAGAGAATCGTGTTCAGTGCATTTAAAAAGTGCCATTTTGAATGGCAAAATGTGTGTAAAGCAGAAAACGTGTTTAGTTTTAGAGACTTGAGAAGAGGTTTTGCTCTCTGTGTGTCTGTTTAGATATTTGTGCTATGCATGTCATTTTAGTGTGTTAACAATTGGAAAAAACTGTAAATAGAGGGAAAAAAGCCAGATACAAACAGAGCAAATGTTTCTGCTTCTCACTATCACCAGTGCTCATGAAACAACGTCTTTAGGCCATTTGATGTTTGTTTTATATAGTATATCATATTGTATTTTCCACAATATTGTGAAACTTTAATGTATTTAGGTGGATGCTTTATATAAGCCTATTAGGATGTTTGACACTCCATGCACTGTATGTTAACTTATGCACTCCATGCACTGTATGTTAACTCTATTTGTGTGTATTTTAAATTATGCAAAAAATAAACTACAAACTACAACCTGCTTCTTTGTGAAGACCCAATCAACTTCACTTGTGTAGGTTCTGTCAGGGACGTCTTAAAGTGAGAGTTCAACAGTGAGAGGATAAACTCAGCTGAAACCAGAAGCAGTTAACACTTTATTTTGATGATCTACTATAGAGGCTTTGTAAATGCTCAGTGTGTTTAACATTCAGCACATACACTGCTCAAAAAAATAAAGGGAACACTTAAACAACACAATATAACTCCAAGTAAATCAAACTTCTGTGAAATCAAACTATCCACTTAGGAAGCAACACTGATTGACAATCAATTTCACAGCTGTTGTGCAAATGGAATAGACAACAGGTGGAAATTATTGGCAAATAGCAAGACACACTCAATAAAGGAGTGGTTCTGCAGGTGGGGACCACAGACCATTTCTCAGTACCTTTCTGCTTTCTGGCTGATGTTTTGGTCACTTTTGAACGTTGGTGGTGCTTTCACACTTGTGGTAGCATGAGACGGACTCTACAACCCACACAAGTGGCTCAGGTAGTGTAGCTCATCCAGGATGGCACATCAATGCGAGCTGTGGCAAGAAGGTTTGCTGTGTCTGTCAGCGTAGTGTCCAGAGGCGCTACCAGGAGACAGGCCAGTACACCAGGAGACGTGGAGGAGGCCGTAGGAGGGCAACAACCCAGCAGCAGGACCGCTAGCTCCGCATTTGTGCAAGGAGGAACAGGAGGAGCACTGCCAGAGCCCTGCAAAATGACCTCCTGCAGGCCACAAATGTGCATGTGTCTGCACAAACGGTTAGAAACTGACTCCATGAGGATGGTATGAGGGCCCAATGTCCAGAGATGGGGGTTGTGCTCTCAGTCCAACACCGTGCAGGACGCTTGGCATTTGCCAGAGAACACCAGGATTGGCAAATTCGCCACTGGCGCCCTGTGCTCTTCACAGATGAAAGCAGGTTCACACTGAGCACATGTGACAGACATGACAGAGTCTGGAGACGCCGTGGAGAGCGATCTGCTGCCTGCAACATCCTTCAGCATGACCGGTTTGGCAGTGGGTCACTAATGGTGTGGGGTGGCATTTCTTTGGAGGGCCGCACAGCCCTCCATGTCCTCGCCAGAGGTAGCCTGACTGACACTCCAGCAGCACTGCTGGAGACACAATTTTAAAAAGACTTTGCTTTGCTTTAACTTTTACAATGAAAACAATCCATGATCTCAGACATTTGGATTGTATATGTGATGCATATAATAATCATAACAGCACTTTTAAAGAATAATTGTGTCTGTGTGGTTATTTGTACTTCTTCAGGACAGAATAGTCTCTTTCAGGACAGCAGACTTTCAGTCCCCTCACTTGATCAGGAAACTTTGGGAAGAAAGTTGCTGTTGAACCTGAATGTTTTACAACAAAATGTGGAACAACAGTGGAGAAAATAAGTTAAGAAGGCACTGCTTAGGGCCCAAATTAAGACGACAGGTTTATTCTCGCTGTTTTGTCCTGGGAGTGTCATTCAGCCACTTGCCTAATCAGCCCTGATCACTGATCAGTTGCTGTCAGCTGTCGTCTTTCCTCCCCCACATTCTGCTAAACGAGCAAACAGATGTTCAGCAAGCAGCCTCATCAATCAGGCCACTCAGTGCTTCACCTTTGCCCTGTCCCCACATCAACTTTCCAATTAGCCATTCTGCCAGCATCCACAGCGAAACCCCCTGCCTGTTGACTCTTCCACATTTTTCTGCAGCCATGGGAATCACTTGCCAACTACTGTACTCACGGGGCCACAAGCCAAATGTCCTCAATGTAGACAGAACAGAGTTGACATTATGGCGTACTTGTGGAGGGATGGAATTCCTGATGAGGGCCCCATTAAAGGGATGGGCTGAAGGATGGCTGACTAGAAATTGCTACAGACTAATTGGCTCTCTGAAAGAGAGAGGCTTGGCATAATGCCAAGAGTATGGTTTCATTTATTTGCCTTGTCGCACTGACTTTTGCCTCCACTTGCAGTGTGGAATGAGTGAAGCTCCACAGAGCAGGAGAGCACATCCATTTCAATGGTTCTATGGCCTTAATTTGCTGAAGACTTTCTACTGTTAAAGTACTGTGTCAGTACTGACAGTACTGACAAAAGTCAGATACCAATTTCAAAAATCCACCAAAGAAGACCCAGGACTGTTGAGCAGCTAGAATCCTACATCACACAGGAATAGGACACCATTCCTCCCCCAAAATTATAGCAATTGGTCTCCTCACTTCCCAGATGTTTACAGACTGTTGTTAAAGAAGACATGATGCTACACAATGGTGGACAAAGCTCTGCCCCAACTTTTTTGAGATGCGTTGCTGCCATCAAGTTCATGAAATGGTAAAATGTCTCACTTTCAACATCTGATATGTCTTCTGTATTCTATTGTGAATAAAATTTGGGTCTATGAGATTTGGAATTCATTGGATTCTGTTTTTATTTAGATTTATTTACATTTTACACAGCGTCCCAACTTTTTTGGAATTGGGGTTATATAAGGAAGGAGAATATCAAAGGAAAATGAGTGGGTTTCCAAAACTGGAGTTCAAAAGATACAGCGATGCTGTGACTCCTAATATTTACGGCATACGCTCTTATTCAATGTGATCATTTTACACAGGGATGTGAAGGTGGTGTTAGGAGTCTTGCCCAAGGACTCTTATTGGTATAGTCTAGGGTGTTCACCCAGGCGGGGCATTGAACCCCAGCCTTCAGCACAGAAAGCAGAGGTGTTACCCACTACACTATACCAACCACTGTATACCCACTACACTATACCAACTGCTATATACCCACTACACTACACCAACACGATAAACATTTACATTTACATTTACAGCATTTAGCAGACGCTCTTATCCAGAGCGACTTACAAGAAGTGCTTTGTCAATCTAGAGAAAGTATCTTCGCTAGTTACCAATAGCTTAGAGAAAAAGACAGTCCTGAGCTCAGATACTGCTAGAAACAAATATGTCACTGCAGACACCAAGAGAGTAAGAAACAGAGTTGAACACAGAACTCTGTGCCATTCAATGCAATACAATAACAATAAGACACAATACAATAAATAAAATAAGTGCAGCTTATAGTTCAATGCTCATTTAAGTGCCGTGTAAAGAGATGAGTCTTCAGTCTGCGTTTGAAGACAGCAAGAGACTCTGCTGTTCGGACAGCCAGTGGGAGTTCGTTCCACAACCTGGGTGCCAGTACAGAGAACATTCTCGACGCTTGTCTTCCGTGCACCGTGAAGGATGGCAGGTCAAGCCGAGCTGTACTCGAAGCTCGAAGGGCTCGTGGTACAGTTCGAGATTTCACCATTGCCATCAAGTAGGTAGGGGCTGGTCCATTTTTGGCTTTGTAGGCAAGCATTATCGTTTTAAATCTGATGCTACAGGAAGCCAGTGAAGGGAGCGCAGCAATGGGGTGAAGTGGCTGGACTTGGGCAGATTGAAGACGAGTCACGCTGCCGCATTCTGGATGAGTTGCAGAGGCTTGATGGTCTGCATGGGAAGACCAGCCAAGAGTGAGTTGCAGTAGTCAAGCATTGAGATGACCAGAGACTGCACTAGCACCTGGGTGGCCTCACGGGTGAGGAAGGGTCGGATTCTCCGGATGTTGTACAGTAGATACCTGCATGACCGAGTCAGGTTCGTGATGTGAGTCGAATGTGAGTCGATAAACTCACTACACTATACCAACCACTATATACCCACTACACTATACCAACCACTATATACCCACTACACTATACCAACCGCTATATACCCACTACACTACAATATACCAACCACACTAATAACCACCTGGAAGACCAAGACTGTCACCTGAAAAACTTGTCAAAGGAATTAAGGGAATTTGTTAAATTCATTCAATATATCTAATATTTCTGAATTTGAGGTTGCTATTAGCTTCTTATAAGACTAATTATTTTGAGACATTATTAACTTGTTTAGTGATAAAGTGAAATGATCTTACTTTACTGGCAGATAATTTTTCTTGTTGTAAGAAAGGAAACAACATTAAGGATAAATGTGTAAAGATAACTAATCTGGCTAGCAAACTAATTGGTATTCGCACCCCTAAACTGTCAGAGTGTGTCACCTCATCCCTGAACCGCAAGGCACTTATAATGACACATAATCCAGCTCACCCACCCCCTCCACCAGCACTTCATCCTCCTTCCTTCAGGTCGGAGGTACAGATGATCCTCGTGTAGGAAGTTTTTTTTAAGTTTTGCAAGAGTTTTCTTCCTTGAGCCACTCAAGCATTAAACAGGTAACCTTCTCATGAATTACAGACACTCTGTAATCGTGTTTGTAAGTCTATTTAGTGTTTAATATGTTGATGTTATGTATGCACATATATACTTTTATATTTTGTATATTTGTTTTACACCAATCAGCCAAAACATTATGACCTCAGCACTGCTGTGTCTGATCCACTCAGACCAGCACAACACACAAATACACCACCACCACGCCAGTGTTACTGCAAGGCTGAGAATGATCCACCACCCATATAGTACTTGCCTGTGAGGGTCCATGGGGGTCCTGACCACTGAAGAACAGGGTAAAAGGGGGTAATAAAGTATCAGAGAAACAGATGGACTACAGTCTGTAACTGTAGAACTACAAAGTGCAGCTATATAGTAAGTGGAGCTGATAAAATAGACAATGAGCGCAGAAACAAGGAGGTGGTCAGAATGTTAAGCCTGATCAGTGTATATGTATCTTCTTGAAGACAAAAAAAAAAAGATTTATCATTATCTGCAAGTATATTGAGATCATTTAACTTACTATAATCACTAAAACAAGTAAACAATTCTAGAAATAAATTCAATAATTTTACAATAATATTTGACATATTTTATAATTATGATATCACACTTCCAGGTCTTTTCCCAGCCTCTGTCAAATCCACACATTACAATTCCCATGATTCTCTGGACTCTCACACTATGGACTCAACCATGCACCACTCCCAAGTCCAAGTCACCTAATTATTAAACTGTTGTCACCTGATTTTCACTGTCCTCTGTGTGTGTTTGTAGAGTGTGTCCCAATTCAGGGGCTGCGTCCTTCCGAGGCTGCATTTGAAGGCCGACTGCATCACAGCGCTGAAACTAGATTGTCCCGTTTCAAAGTCTCCTTCAAATGCGGCCGAGAAATATGTCCTTCTTTTCCATGGCAATGAAGGATGCAGTCAGTGGATCCTTCACCACCCAACATATCCTGAGGTTCATTGCGCACCCGGCGAGGTTTCGAGTACATGGCAGCATCAACAGAGAAGCGAACGGCGGCTAAAGAGACATTTTAAATATATGTAAATATAAGTATTGGGGTTAAACTGAGGCCGATGGCTAACAATGCAAATGTAAACAAACAACAATCTCATCAGAAGCTGCTGGTAAATCATCTCCAACTCTAATCAATGAAAAAAATAAACAACTAAAATCAGTTTCTGGCTCCATCTTTATAGAACTTTAAAAGAACTTTACAGGAGTGATGTTTCGTGGTGTAATGGTAAGGGCAGGAATAGCAGAGCAGACCATCTCCATTCGGTTCAGCCTTCATGGGTCTAAGCAGCCTTTGATGGATACGCCTTCATCCAGCCCCTGAACTGAGACACACTAAGAGTTTCTTTGGCGAAGTATTGCCAGCCTTATTCTTGTGTAATAAGTGTTCATTCCTCTGTCTGATATTCATTGTTTATGACCTATTTCTTGTTCCTCTCTTCATGTCCTTTTAGTAATTTAATCTCAGAAATATCTCCTGAAAAATGTACCTACTACTTAATGGCATTTTGACATTAGGCTCACTTTTAAACAGTACTTCGTGCAGTACCTCCATCTGTGAGAGAGAGGAGAAAATCAAGCTGCTTCAGATCTGAAAACATCCACAGGTGTTTCTGTCCATCCTTCCACTGTGAGAAGACCACTCAGCGCTGTGGGTCTGAAAGGACGTGTAGCTGATCAAGAAGAACCTCACTGAGAAAAGGAGACGGACACATCAAACAAAGAAGCTGAACAATGGACTGACCACCCTAGAGTCCAGACCTCAACACCACTGAATGGGTTTGATTACTTCAGAATCGAAGAGGCTGCCCGTGTTCTCAGGAACAAGAAAACGAGGAAAAACACGACTCTGAATGTGTGGCTCACTGTGACAGAAGTGAGTTTGGTTCATTTTAAACAGGTCTCTGTGTGAGTGAAGAGACGAGTAAAGCTCTCTGACACTTTTATCATACGTGTCTCTTTAAATATGCTAATTCTGCTGAAGGCGCTGTGTGCGTGTCTCCTGCTGCTTCAGCGTGGGAGACAATGTCCTCATTCCACTGAGCGCTTAAGTAGGACTGGCACCAAACAGCTAGTCTTGCCTGGCATCTCAGGCTGAAGATGAATGGCGTTTTAACTGCACTTGAACGTCCCCCATCAGGAAGTTATCGGTGCTGTGTCGTCTTTCATTCTCTGGTGTTTTGTCTCAATCAGGAATGATCGCTATTGCAGCGTTCAAACCCCAACCTGATGCCTAATCCCTAATTTTTCTTTCTGCAGTTGTGACAGATGTGTGGTTGATTGTACATGGCAGGCTGCAGTGATCCTCACTCTGGCTAAATAAAGCAGGACTGCTGCTCTGCTGAGGGGGAGCGAGTGGGAGACGGCCGGCCTGCCACTGTATAACAATCTGCACTGCGGTATGGTAGGAATGGTTTCTCTCTCGTCTCTCGAAAAGAGCGTCATGAGGATCTTTGACAGGCTGTCCCCAGCAGCGGGGTAGCCTGAGGGGGGAGCCGAGGGGGCACCAACTCCCCCTGAAATCCTATTGACCAGCAGGGGTGCCACCCCAAACTTTCTGTCACATAACTGGCTGAACTGAACGGTTCCATTCTCTCACAAGGGAGAAAGAAGTTCAGTGCATGACTTCTCTTGCACACTTAACCCTCCTATCGTCCTCAAATATAATTACAAATTTGGTCCTTGGGGTCAATCCGACCCCAGCGATATTTACCTCCAGAAAATGATTTACAGAATATTGTTGACCACGTTTTTGTGACAGGCACTTTGTGTATTTGTTGAATACATAAATAACCCCTTGAAAATCAGTGAGTTAACCTGTCCTCTAGCGCCACCATCAGGCCAAACCTTTAAATTAGAATGAATTTATCTTGAATTTTTCATACAAATCTTCTCAAATTTACTTCTCAACATTAATGACCACAAGTCTTGTTTTGGTGATGATGGATAGGACCTTTACTGTAGCGCCACCATCAGAAAAACTTTGAGGTTGAGAGCACATTCATGACTCTCACAGAATGACCATGTTGATTAATGTTGGTGACTCCCCCTTTCCTGTCATAAACATATTTATTTACTTATTTTTTTATTTACATATTTTTATTTACTATTTTTTGTAATATATTTGTGGCTAGTCACCTTAAGATCTCGCTCACCCCTCCTCTTTTGTTATCCGGGCTTGGGACCAGCAGTGGCAGAGTTATAGAGGTTTTTTTTTTGTATGTGGGGGGGAGGGGGGGGGCATTTGTGAGACAGAAAATGGATAAGTAGAACATGTCAGATACTAGTGAAAACATGGAATAGATTTTTATGCCCACAGTAAACTTTTAGTCTTTAGAGACAAACAACATGAAAACAACATGAAAATCCACCCATTTGTGAAACAGTGTGAACATGATAGTGGTCAAAACATGAAACCGTTCTTTATGCCCACAGTAAAGCTGCTAGTCTGCACTACTGTACACAGGATGTGCAGAGTGTATGCACATGCTCCTTGCAGACATATTTTTTGCATTTTGAACAGGTTATGCTGGTCTTACAATCGTTTCGGGTTAGACAGACACCTGCCACATTTCTTGCTTGCAGTTTGTGCCATTGGAGGAGTTGGGGTGTTTTTCTCTGTCTGTATGTCCCTCACAATAGCCGCAGCAACTGTCAACATCGACAGTGGAAGGCACTGTCTTCTCTCAATCTGAGGCTTCACCAGTTGATTACCAAGCTGCTCCAGAAAAAAGCCTCCTACGGCTCAGTTTTCCCCAGTTCCAGTCCTTGTTTATCTCACACCATATCACAAAGGCATTGTATGCACACACATCAATGATGTGGAAGAAGATGACAAGGGGCCAACGAGCAGTCATGCGCCGACAGCTGTATGTGGCTGTGACCTTGTCCAGATTGTCCACCCCTCCCTTTGTCTCATTGTAGTCCAGCACCATTTGTGGTTTTTTATCTTCTCTGCTGCTCAGGGCAGCATCTTTGTGCATGGTGCTCAGCAGCAGGACATCTTTCGCTTTCTTGGGGCAATATGAGACCAGAGTTGCTTTATCAGTGAAGGCAAACACAGAAGATGTTACCTTCCTGTTCTTGACAGCAAGAAGTTCAAAGGGAAGCTCTGGTTTATTCTTTCTCACTGTCCCCAACATTGTAACCTTCCTTTTGAGAAGTTCCTCACCCAGGGAGTAAGACGTGAAAAAATTATCACATGTAATGTTATGCCCATGCAGTCCTTCAGCCAAATCAAGCACAACCCTTGTGCCCTGATTTTTTTCTGGTGCTTCGCCAGGAGATTTGCCCGTGTACACCTGCATATTCCAGGCAAAGCTGGACTGTGCATCACATGCTGCCCATATTTTGATGCCATATTTGGCAGGTTTGCTAGGCATATACTGTCTGAATGGACAGCGCCCATGAAACGCAACCAAGCACTCATCGACAGTCACGTGATGGCCTGGATTATAAAGCAGGGGTAAACGCTGCACCCACTTGTCCCACACATCCCTTATTGCCGCAAGTTTGTCACGGCTGGAAATATTGCTCTTCCAGTCTCAGCATTCCAAAGGCTGTTGCTTCACCTTTTGACTTGTAAACTCCTGCCAAAATTAGCAAGCCAATGTAGGCTTCCAAGTCAACTACATCCAAGTCTTTCCAACTGTCCCACACACACACACACATTCATGCCCATGGTGCAGGAAGTATCAAAGTTCTCATGGGAATAGAACAAAATATATCAAGTCAAATGTATCAACTGCACCTGCAGGTGTGGTCATGTTAGGTCACACACACTGACAGACAAGTTTTAACAGCTAAAACAGCTTGGGGTCAAATTGACCACTGAGGACGACCAATGCGTGCAATATGTGTTCAGCACATTGAAAAAATATCATCATGACAATTTTGTGCTTTATCAGTTGTCCCCATCAAATTAGGAAAAGTCATGAAATATGAAGCAAAAGAAAAAAAGTCAACTACTATTTTTTGAATGATAAACATTGAATGGGGTCAAATTGACCCCAAGGACGATAGGAGGGTTAAGTACATGAGTAGTATAGTTGAAGTGCACAGAGAATACTAAAGAAGATCTTTATTTTATGTTTGTAATGGAAAAATACCTAAAATATACTTTTCTGTAGTTTGACTGTATGCTGACATTTTAGTTGACATTTAGGTGAAGTAAACCTAGTCAAAATATATAATAATTCTCATTTAAGTGACCCTTACTAGTGCCACGATGGGAATATTTCACCTCCGCATTTAAGCAGCGTCCTGTGGGCAGCGTTCTGTGACCACTGATGAAGGACTAGAGGAAGACCAACACAAACTGCGCAGCAGCAAATGAGCTATCGTCTAGTGTCTAATATACAGGACAGTGAGTGGACATAGTGTTTAAAACTCCAGCAGCACCGCTGTGTTTGATCCACTCGTACCAGCACAACATACCACCACCACAACAGTGTTACTGCGCTGCTAAGAATGACCCACCACCCAAATAGTACCTTCTCTATGAGGGTCCATGGGGGTCCTGACCACTGAAGAACAGGGTAAAAGGGGGCTAACAAAGTATCAGAGAAACAGATGGACTACAGTCTGTAACTGTAGAACTACAAAGTGCACCTATATAGTAAGTGGAGCTGATAAAATGGACAATAAGCGCAGAAACAAGGAGGTGGTCACAATGTTATGCCTGATCAGTGTATATGTACCTTCTTGAAAAACAGATTTATCATTATCTGCCAATATATTGAGATCATTTAACTTACTGTAATCACTAAAACAAGTAAGCAATTCTAGAAATAAATTCAATAATTTTATAATAATATTTGACATATTTTATAATTATGATATCACGCCTCCAGGTCTTTTCCCAGCCTCTGTCAAATCCACACATTACAATTCCCATGATTCTCTGGACTCTCACACTATGGACTCAACCATGCACCACTCCCAAGTCCAAGTCACCTAATTATTAAACTGTTGTCACCTGATTTTCACTGTCCTCTGTGTGTGTTTGTAGAGTGTGTCCCAATTTAGGGGCTGCGTCCTTCCGAGGCTGCATTTGAAGGCCGACTGCATCACAGCACTGAAACTAGACTGTCCCGTTTCAAAGTCTCCTTCATATGCGGCCAAGAAATGTGTCCTTCTTCAGTCTGTAGAACTACAAAGTGCACCTATATAGTAAGTGGAGCTGATAAAATGGACAATGAGCTTAGAAACAAGGAGGTGGTCAGAATGTTACGGCTGTCATTTCTTGGTTTACCTTTGTGTCCAATTTTTGCCGAATGGACCAATAAAAATGCTCACTGACCCCTCATCCCCTTCTGGTCCAAGAAGACACTAGTGTAATGTAGGTGTAATGCACATCCAAGTGGGTGAGAGCATGTTAAAAAAAGAACTGAAACGGGGGCGGAGTGTATTTATGAGACCGTGATGAGGCAGAAGCTTATCACACAGCATTATGTTCCACCTTAAACTGTCCAGCAGTTACATTGCTTCTTATTCTTAATACTGTACAGCTGGCATGTTGTGGCTGTTGCAGCATTTAAGGTGGAACTGAAAATAGGAGTAAGAAGCTTGAGAACGTGTGTCATGTGTGTATTAATGCGCTGTTAATTGTTTGTCATTTGAAATAACGCTGTCTTCATTTTCACTACTCTGTCTCTTTACTGTATGTGTCAAAACAGCAGTGTGGCCTTCTGATGATTTCTGAGAACTAAAACTAAAACTGAGAACTAAAAAAGAACAGAACTAGTTCCATCTCCCTACCTTTTCCAAAGTACATGATCGCCCACCTGTCTGGCTGGACACTGATGGTTGACTGACTGTCAAGCTCTCCTGCTACCTGCTTCAGACCAGCTGCCCACGCCATAGTTACAGCCACCTGCCTTGGACTAGCTGGCCACTCTACATTGAAGTTTTCAGAGACTCCTAGCTATTACTACTACTAATACTACTGCTATTAATATTAGTAGTATAATCATTTGTAGATAGTTTGACCAGAGGAGGATGGGTCCCCCTTTGTGAACCTTGGTTCCTCCCAAGGTTTCTTCCTCAGCTCTGAGGGAGTTTCTCCTTGTCACTGGCGCCCCTGGCTTGCTCACCTGGGGTTTTACATTAATGTTAAAACTTTGTTTTTACTGGAATTTTGTGAAACTGCTTTGTGACAGCCCTCTCCATGGATCACCACCTTATCGTGGTGGAGGGGTTTGTGTGCTTGAATGATCCTAGGAGCTATGTTGTCTGGAGCAAAAGCTCCTGGTAGGGTCTCCCATGGCAAACAGGTCCTAGGTGACAGGCCAGACAAAGTGTGATCCATAATCACCCCTATGAAAACAAGAAAGCAGGACTTGTGTACCCTGCCCGGATCAGGGTTACCGGGGCCCCACCCTGGAGCCAGGCCTGGGGGAGGGGCTTGCCAGCAAGCGTCTGGTGGCCGGGCATTCACTCATGGTGCCCGGCCAGGCCCAGCCCGAAGGAGTTACATGAGTCCCCCCTCCCATCGACCCACTATTGATGGGAGGGGCAGTAGTAGGGGTTCGGTGCATTGTGGATCGGGCAGTGTCTGAAGGCGTCGGCCTTGGCGTTCTGATACTCGGTTGCTGAAACTGGCTTTTGGAACTTTGACTGTTACCTCACTGGCGGGGAATGAGCCTGAGTTGGTGCGCGAGGTTCAGAGATACCGGCTAGATATAGTCGGGCTCACCTCAACACACAGCTTGGGCTCTGGGTCCAATCTCCTTGAGAGGGGTTGGACTTTATTCTTTTCTGGAGTTGCCCATGGTGAGAGACGGCGGGCAGGTGTGGGCTTTCTCGTAGGCCCTTGACTCGGCACCTGTATGTTGGAGTTTTCCCTGGTGGACGAGAGGGTAGCTTCCCTACGCCTTCGGGTTGGGGAACGGGTCCTGACTGTTGTCTGTGCTTATCCACTGAACAGCAGTTCAGAGTACCCAGCCTTCCTAGAGTCCTTGGGAGGGGTGCTTGAAAGTGCTCCTCCTGGAGACTCTATTGTCCTACTGGGGGACTTCAACGCTCACGTGGGCAATGACAGTGAGACCTGGAGGGGTGTGATTGGGAGAAATGGCCTCTATGATCTAAACCCGAGTGGTGTTCAGTTTTTGGACTTCTGTGCAAACCACAGTTTGTCCATCACGAACACCATGTTTGAACACAAGAATGTCCATAAGTGCACATGGCACCAGGACACCCTAGGCCGCAGTTCAATGATTGACTTTGTAGTCGTGTCATCAGACTTGCGGCCATGTGTTTTGGACACTCGGGTAAAGAGAGGAGCTGAGCTGTCAACTGATCACCACCTGGTGGTGAGTTGGATCAGGTGGTGGGGGAAGATGCCGGTCAGACCAGGCAAACCCAAACGTATAGTGAGGGTTTGCTGGGAACGTCTGGCAGAAGAACCTGTCAGATTGATCTTCAACTCACACCTCTGTCAGAACTTTGACCAGATATCGGGGGAGGTGAGGGACATTGACTCAGAATGGGCCATGTTCCGCTGCTCCATTGTTGAAGCGGCTGACTGTAGCTGTGGTCGCAAGGTAGTTGGTGCCTGTCGGGGCGGTAATCCTTGAACCCGGAGGTGGACACCCCAGGTGAGAGATGCCGTCAAGCTGAAGAAGGAGTCCTACCGGGCATGGTTGGCCTGTAGGAGACCAGAGGCAGCTGGCAGGTATCGACAGGCCAAGGATCTGCGGCTTCAGTCGTTGCCAAGGCAAAAACCTGGGTGTGGGAAGAGTTCGGTGAGGCCTTGGAAAGTGACTTTAAGTCGGCTCCGAAAAGATTCTGGCAAACCGTCAGATGACTCAGAAGGGGAAAGCAGTGTGCCACTAGCACTGTATATAGTGGAGATGGTGTGCTGCTGACTTCGACTGAAGATGTCATTGGGCGGTGGAAGGAATACTTTGAGGACCTTCTCAATCCCACCAACACGTTCTCCAGTGAGGAGGCAGAGTCTGGGGACACGGGAATAGGCTTGTCCATTACTGAGGCCGAAGTCGCTAAGGTAGTTAAAAAGCTCCTTGGCGGCAGGGCTCCAGGGGTGGATGAGATCCGTCCCGAGTTCCTCAAGGCTCTGGATGTTGTGGGGCTGTCTTGGCTGACACACCTTTTCAACATTGCGTGGACATCGGGGGCGGTGCCACTGGATTGGCAGACTGGGGTGGTGGTGCCTCTTTTTAAAAAGGGGAACCGGAGGGTGTGTTCCAACTACAGGGGAATCACACTCTGCCCTGGTCGTAGAACACTGGACCAACTCTTTAACCTCTCCAGGATTCTGGAGGGTTCATGGGAGTTTGCCCAACCAGTCCACATGTGCTTTGTAGATTTGGAGAAGGCATTCGGCTACGTTCCCCGGGGTATTCTGTGGGAGTTGCTTCGGGAGTACGGGGTACATGGCTCTTTGCTATGAGCCATTCAGGCCCTGTACAAACAAAGCAGAGTTTGGTTTGCATGGCCGGCAGTAAGTCAGACTCTATTCAGAATTTTTCACATCGCTGCTGTTTGCAGATGATGTGGTCCTATTGGGGACATCAGGCCGTGAAATTCAGCTTTTGCTGGATCGGTCTGTAGCCGAGTGTGAAGCGGCCGGGATGAGGATCAGAACCAAATCCAAGGCCATGGTTATCAGGCGGGAAAGGGTGGAGAGCCCTCTCTGGGTCGGGGATGAGCTCTTGCCTCAAGTGGATGAGTTTAAGTATCTCGGGGTCTTGTTCACAAGTGATGGTACAAGGGAGCGGGAGATTGACAGGCGGATTGGTGCTGGGTCAGCAGTGATGTGAGCTCTTTACCGGTCTGTTGTGGTAAAGAAAGAGCTGAGCCATAAGGCAAGGCTCTCAATTTACTGGTCAATCTACGTTCCCACCCTCACCTATGGTCATGAGCTTTGGGTAATGACCGAAAGAACGAGATTGCGAATACAAGGGGCCGAAATGAGTTTCCTCCGCAGGGTGTCTGGACTCTCCCTTAGAGATAGGGTGAGAAGTTCGGTCATCCAGGAGGGACTCACTAGTAGAGCCGCTGCTTCTCCACGTTGAGAGGAGCCAGTTGAAGTGGTTCGGGCATGTTGTTAGGATGCCTCCTGGACGCCTCCCTTGGGAGGTGTCACAGGCAAGTTCACATGGGAGGAGACCCTGGGGAAGACCCAGGACACGCTGGCGTGACTATATAAACTTACTGTATTTACTTACTGTAAATAAACTTGCCTTACCTTTGGTTGAGTTTTGGATGAACGTGAAAGAGGTAAATTCTTAAAACGCAGAGCAGAAAACTGATGAGTCAGGAGGTGTTTTTTCCTCTGTGGTATCGTGGTAAATATAGGGAGTTCTCCTATTTGTTAGGACTGGAGGAGCTGAAGAGAAGCCCTAAAGCATCAGATTAACTATTAGCAGAATTATGAATTGGCAGAGAAGTCAACCAATCATGTTTGGGTTTCCAGTGGATGGGACCAAAGTTGTGGGAACAAATATCTTTCCAAACAAGACTCAGATAAGAAGCCAAAACCAAAACACACAGAAAAACCCCACTTTAACTATAGCTTGTTAGCACTAAGCCAACCATGATTGGCATAAAAACATTTTGACGAGGCTCCTTTTTAAATTTTCCAAGCTCCTTTATATCCTAGTTTAACTGCAGCACCATTTAAGCCAAGGCAAGTTTATTTATATAGCAGCCTTCACACACTGCTGCCATTCAAAGTGCTTTATGAAAGAGAAAATACAGTCATTTAAAAACGTAAAGGAGAAAAGAGATTAAAAACATGAAAAGAGATTAAAAGAGAAAATCATTCAATTAAAAATTGCATTTGAAATAAAATTAGAATCATTAAAAATGTCATTAAAAAAAATTTGTTAAAAGTCAAGATAAATAAGTGGAGTGGAATTTTTTTTAAAAACCAGCCTCGTCAAAAAGTTTTTATGCAGATCGTGGTAGGCTTAGCACTAAGGTGCTGTAGTTAAGGTGGGTTTTTTTTCTTTTCTGAGTCATTTTTAAGATTTTTCTTGGTCATATGGACCTCCAATAAAAGCAGTGGGCACCCCCTCATTTATACAGTCCTAGAAAGTGCACACAGTGAACCTTTTTTCCTCTGTGTGGTCACTCTTTGCAAGCTGGTGTTTTCTGTAAATCAGCAGCCTCTCTAATCAAACCCACTGCTGATGGATGCTCCTCAGTCTCCTGCAGCTGTTGGTCATCCTGCATATAAGCAGATTCAAGTTGAGGTTTGTTTGAGGGCTGTATGTACGTCCATCCCTGTTGAGGAGAGTGTTCAGGGTTAGAGGTAATCTTATTAATTAATGCTGATACAGGACTTCCACTCTTGTCATATTCAAGACAACATTGAGATGTGCCAGCTCTATGCGGATGTTTGCCAAACGGTGGAGAATCGATGATTCTGCATCTCATGCTTGACAAGGAATGGATCCTGGAACCTAATTATTGTGCTCATGGAGGTTTCGGTTCGATATCTGCCTACAGCCGCCCTACTGAGGTGAGCAGGTCATGAATATTCCTGCCATGTTGGACAAACTGTAGATCAGCCACACTCGGCCAATCTTTCAGGGTTCCTCTGGCATTCGCCGTTCTGGAATCACAGTTTCAGCCGGAGTGAGGAGGCAGTTTTAATTCCAGGTGTGACAGCAGGAGCAAGAAATGTTAAACGTTCCTTCACTTCAAATGAGCCTCAGCAGTGAGAGGTCAGCCAAGCAGACAAACACGCTGTCATACAGCAAAACAAGCAGTCGAGACATCAAACCATCTGATGGCTTATCACGTTCATCATCTTATCACGTTCATCATCTTATCACACTCCAAAGTTCATCACATTCTTCTATGCCCACTCACCCAGTCTTCACACTCTCACCTCAATAACCACACCCACTCAACCCAGCCTGCATACTCTCACCTCAATAACCACACCCACTCACCCAGTCTTCACACTCTCACCTCAATAACCACACCCACTCACCCAGTCTTCACACTCTCACTGAATAACCACGCCCACTCACCCAGCCTTCATACTCTCACCTCAATAACCACGCCCACTCACCCAGCCTGCATACTCTCACCTCAATAACCACACCCACTCACCCAGTCTTCACACTCTCACCTCAATAACCACACCCACTCACCCTGTCTTCACACTCTCACTGAATAACCACGCCCACTCACCCAGCCTTCATACTCTCACCTCAATAACCACACCCACTCACCCAATCTTCATACTCTCACCTCAGTAACCACACCCACTCACCCAATCTTCATACTCTCACCTCAGTAACCACACCCACTCACCCAATCTTCATACTCTCACCTCAATAACCACACCCACTCACCCAGCCTGCATACTCTCACCTCAATAACCACACCCACTCACCCAGTCTTCACACTCTCACCTCAATAACCACACCCACTCACCCAATCTTCATACTCTCACTGAATAACCATGCCCACTCACCCAGCCTTCATACTCTCACCTCAATAACCACACCCACTCACCCAATCTTCATACTCTCACCTCAATAACTACACCCACTCACACAATCTTCATACTCTCACCTCAGTAACCACACCCACTCACCCAATCTTCATACTCTCACCTCAATAACCACACCCACTCACCCAATCTTCATACTCTCACTGAATAACCATGCCCACTCACCCAGCCTTCATACTCTCACCTCAATAACCACACCCACTCACCCAATCTTCATACTCTCACCTCAGTAACTACACCCACTCACCCAATCTTCATACTCTCACCTCAGTAACCACACCCACTCACCCAATCTTCATACTCTCACCTCAGTAACCACACCCACTCACCCAATCTTCATACTCTCACCTCAATAACCACAGCCACTCACCCAATCTTCATACTCTCACCTCAGTAACCACACCCACTCACCCAGCCTTCATACTCTCACCTCAATAACCACACCCACTCACCCAGCCTTCACACTCTCACCTCAATAACCACACCCACTCACCCAGCCTTCATACTGTTACTGAAAAATTCGAGATCAGTTTGGGTCTTCAGTCCTCAAACAATCATGAAGTGCTGTTGAAGGAAAGGTGATGTCACACAGTGTTAAACATGCTCTGCTAACAACTTTTTTAGGGCGCTTTGCAGGTTTTTGGTGTTATTTTATTTCACATACAGCCTCCGAGCAGACAATAACTCTTTAGAATAAATTTTATTTATTTTTTTGTATGGATACATTTTTTGTTTAGTTTAGGTTTTATCATTATTAATTACATAAATATAAAAGTACAATCCTTGTTTATAAATGTGCAACTTGCAACCAGAAGGAAATTGCATACAATAAGTAAATGGTACAGCACAACGCAGGCAACAAGTAAAGTTATGGAACAGAGAGGAATGAGCTGAGAGGGACAAGTCCAGGTTTAGACTACTCAGCTGCTCTAACTGCCACATTAAGATCCATTAGATCCAGCGGGAACATTAGAATTACAAAGCTGGAAGTCGTAATGGCTTGTTTTGTACATCTTAACCCAGTCTAGAGTGCACGGTATCCAAATTTAGCATCAAATCCATCGGAAATAGGCCGAAAATTGCTTGTATCGACATCAGAGTGGAGATCAAAAGGCAGATATGATTAAGATGAATCTATGTTCGATCTCACTGCAAGCCGTGTAATCAAATTAACAATCGATGACGACAAATAAACAGAGCAGACAGAGCCGTAACAACTATTTAACTATGATGCGAGGTCCAGCCTTGACATACCACGACCGCAGCCTTGTCCCTCGAATGGATTTTACATGTTGGACCCTCTTGGCTCTGTGCATAAGCGATGACATCAGCAGGTCTCATGTGCTGTAAATGTCACAGCGTCTCTTCCCTCAGGTCAGCGCTGTTAAATGTCACAGAACTTAACCTCCTAATGTCACTCAGTGTTTAATTCCACCCTTTATAGATTCTCAGAAAGCATCATCCTGCTGCTTTGGGTAGGCTAAACCTGGTTTTTGCACCTCGGCCACATTGAAATGTAACATATTAAAAAGAAATTCCACCAATTTTTCAAATTTTCTTCATAATTAACTGGTCGAGATGTAAACAGAGCGGTTCAGAGCGGTTTGTTTCTAGAGAAGCTTACCTGGTCAGTGGTGGTGACAGGAACCAGATGTCCACCTCTAAAAGCTCTCTCACAGAAAGTTTCTATATGAAATGGGCACATATATCTTCTTTCAGCTGAATTTTTTTATTGTTTTGTTTGTGGTTTTATTGTTTTCAAGGCTTTTTTATTATATTTTCTTCTGGCCTAACTATTTTAATTTGATTTCTTATGCATTTTAAGAGATTCTTTGTGATTATTTTTGTTTGTTTGTTGATTTCTGTTGTTGGTTTTTGAGACATTATCATTTCATGATGGTTTTGTGAGAAATGTTTGGCCTGAAATTAATTTGTAAGATTTTAAAAATAAGATTTTTTTAACTTATTATTTCAGATTTTCCACTTTTTCCCATCACTAACATTCCATATAAACTCAGCAGACTCGTGTAGGTTCTCTGGTGATTCTGGATAGAAAATAAAGTGGCTATATCTGTGTTGTAGTCATGGCGACCCCTGGTTCCTATCACCAACACTGTAAAGACATCTGAACCATTTCACACCAAACCGCTCTGAATCTCTCTGTTTACACCTCACACACTGAGCTATGCAGATTTGCTTCAAAAGTTTGGTGGAGTTCCTTTTACAGAATACGAAAATCGGCATCCTCACAGCAACCTTTAGACTCCTTCATATTGCTGTAGATAAAAACAAAAGAGAATCTAAGACTGATTCACAGAGAGAAGATGGAAATGTAGCTACAAAGAAAAAAATAAACAAAAAGGAAACGTTCCTCCTTTCCTGCAGTGAGGGAAACAGAGAAATCTGAGGCATTTAGATCCATTGCAATCAATGGAGTTACATTTTGCAAAATGCAAAAAAGATCATACATTTTATAGGACAGATGATCACGTTACACAAAGAAAAAAATAAGGCAATTGATACTGAGCAATGCATGCAGTGTATTTTTGTTTTCTAATCCATCACTAAATGTTATCCCTAAACGCATTTACCTCAAATGTCTCAAAGGTTTCATAATGCTTCCTCAGGCTTCTGAAAAGTGGATTATACTACAGTAAATGCCTAACTATCATCTTTCTGTCTTCACAGCCGCTGCGTCACGTTTACGTCATGTTTACTAGGTAGCACTTTACTGGAAAGTTTGTAATGCCTACACACGCCCTTCATAACCAACATAAACCTACACAAACACTTATAAAGGCTTATTTTAAACAGGCGTTGTCTGTCATAAAGGCTGCTTTTTTCAATTTTGATGTCAAGCTGACATGTCACACTTTTTTAAATGTGCTTACAATATTAATATTTAAACATCCAACACATTAAAGGGGACCTATTATGCTTTTCCAGTTCTCTTTCTCGTTAGTGTGTTGTAGCTTTTGATGTATGTAAAAATTCTGCAAAGTCCCAGAGAACCCAATTCCTCAGCTCATTCACTCATTTTGAATTTGATGCCTGCAACACGTTCCAAAGAAGTTGGGACAGGGGCAACAAAAGACGGAAAGTTGAGGAATGCTCAAAAACACCTGTTTGGAACATTCCACAGGTGAACAGGTTAATTGGAAGTGAGTGTCATAATTGGGTAAAAAGGAAGCATCCCTGAAAAGCTCAGTCGTTCACAAGCAAGGATGGGGCGAGGTTCACCACTTTGTGAACAACAGTTTAAGAACAATGTTTCTCAACATGTAATTGCAATGAATTTAGGGATTTCATCATCTACAGTCCATAATATCATCAAAAGATTCAGAGAATCTGGAGAAATCTCTGCAAGTAAGCGGCAAGGCAGAAAACCAACATTGAATGCCCGTGACCTTCGATCCCTCAGGCGGCACTGCATTAAAACTGACATCATTCTGTAATGGATATTACCACATGGGCTCAGGAACACTTCAGAAAATCATTGTCAGTGAACACAGTTCGTCGCTCCATCTACAAGTGCAAGGTAAAACTCTACCATGCAAAATGAAAGCCAGATATCAACAACACCCAGAAACACCGCCGGCTTCTCTGGGCCCGAGCTCATCTGAGATGGACTGACGCAAAGTGGAAAAATGTCCTGTGGTCTGACGAGTCCACATTTCAATTTTTTTTTGGAAATCATGGACGTTGTGTACTCCGGGCCAAAGAGGAAAAGGACTGTCCAGATTGTTATCAGCGCAAAGTTCAAAAGCCAGCATCTCTGATGGTGTGGGGGTGTGTTAGTGCCCATGGCATTGGGTAACTTGCACATCTGTGAAGGCATCATTAATGCTGAAAGGTACATACAGGTTTTGGAGCAACATATGCTGTCATCCAAGCAACGTCTTTTTCAGGGACGTCCCTGCTTATTTCAGCAAGACAATGCCAAGCCACATTCTGCACGTGTTACAACAGCGTGGCTTCGTAATACAAGAGTGCAGGTACTAGACTGGCCTGCCTGCAGTCCAGACCTGTCTCCCATTGAAAATGTGTGGTGCATTATGAAGCACAAAATACGACAACGGAGACCCCAGACTGTTGAGCAACTGATGAGATGTACATCAAGCAAGAATGGGAAAGAATTCCACCTACAGAGCTTCAACAATTAGTGTCCTCAGTTCCCAAACACTTATTGAGTGTTGTGAAAAGGAAAGGTGATGCAACACAGTGGTAAACATGCCCCTGTCCCAACTTCTTTGGAACGTGTTGCAGGCATCAAATTCAAAATGAATGAATATTTGCAAAAAACAGTAAAAGTTTATCCGTTTGAACATTAAATATCTTGTCTGTGTAGTGTATTCAATGGAATATAGATTGAAAAGGATTTGCAAATCATCGTATTCTGTTTTTATTTATGTTTTACACAACGTCCCAACTTCATTGAAATTGGGGTTGTACAATTATGTAGATTGAGAATAGCAATACAGTTCCATGGAATTTCTACATGGATTTACCTACATAAATGAAATCTGTTGTACTTTTTCACCAAGAAGTCGCAAATTTAAAGTTAGCAGTATTTTGTGGAGGATCTTTAAATAAGCATCTTGACATTTTGTTTTAAATTTAAAGCTAGATTTTTTGGCTCTTGTTGGTTCTAATCATTTCTCTTTCATTGTTTAACAAATACATTATTTCAGTGAAATACCACAATGTTAACTTGTTCAATGTCTGTTTGGTCAGTGAGTAAATCACACCTCTTGACTCCTGGCTTCATCCGTGGCATATTGAGCGTGTCTTTTATTTCCATATCTGTATTTCCTGCTATGCTGTCTTCTCTTGTATGTGTGTTTATCTTCTATGTTTGGGTAATTGTCTCGTTATTGTTTGCGGTTACTACATTCTATATTGGTCAGTGTGGTTCTACACTGGTTTGATACATTGATCACATTTTGGTTTAAACTATTACAAGTGAGATAAGTTAGACCAACATAAGTAAAATATTGTCACTGTCAGGCAAAAATCCTTGTGTTTCTATTTTTTGGTCATTTTTTAATTTTTCATTTTTTTGCATTTTTTTTGCACTCCAGCTATCTCTTGTATTGTGTTAACATTTCATGATAAACAGACCAACAGAAGAGGCCCAAATTACATGAGGAATAACCTTTTTTATTAACTTTCCTTACCAGTTTAGAATGCTTTATTCTTTCCTTCTCCTGTGAATTTGTGAACATTTTCTTTGTAAATCTACACAGTAAATAATGGATCTACAAAATCTGCCTTTTTTGAAGGAAAGAAACATTCAATTGTGTGGAAATATTTGCCATAATTCAGTTAAATTCAGGTTAAGAATGAATTTTGAGTGAAGAAGTTATTTGACAGTGACAGTAGCATGGCAAATGCAGCCTTTATGATCAATGAAGCCTATAAGAATAAACATTTATGCATGTTTATTGCTGCTGTCAGAACAAAACCTCAAATATTCATTTTTTATCGTTGTTCAGTTTTTGACATAATTTGAATGTGCCTGTGACTAACAGTACAGTAGGTTTTGTCCTTCTCCTGTAAAGTTACCAATTTGGGGATATGAGGTTTTGTTCAGCAATGTGTAGGTTTCTGTCAGTTGTCATGATTCTTCATGTAGTCCTATGAACTGTGCCCTTCAGTAAAGTGTTACCATTTATTCATAGTAAACTGCTGCCTAATTATGATGCATTCCAGCACAGATGTCCTCTGTGTGCCCTGTACTAGCTCTAGACTAATGTATTAATTCCTACGCCTTCGTACAGGTTTAAAAAAATATACCTATAGAGAGTTTATACAAGTGTATCTCATATGGCTTTAACATAATCGCATGCAGGAAACTACATCAAGCCTGAAGTTTGAACTACCTGAGGGTTTTCTCTCTCTCTCTCTCTCTCTCTCTCTCTCTGATTTTCTCGTTTAAAAGCAGCAGACGCATTGTTGGTCTGACAAATCTCTTTCTTTTCAAACAAACCGATGAAAAACCACAGAATTTTCTCCACTGCGTCTTCTTCCAGGACGCCGCAGAGCTACAGCAGCCTGTGCCGTGACTGATGTACTGAGCTACACTGAGCTGGTGGGCTGTGAGGGCAGACTCTGTAAGCTGAGAAGGGGGTAGACGTTAATGATGGACTCTGTTGAGCCCGAGCGCTGGAGGCCAAGAGGGAGAATGTGGAGTTCTGGAGGAGTGAAGGCTAATGGGGAGCACCCTGCTGACTCCTGCTACTGTTAGAGCCCAGAGGAGATCTGCTTTCAGCATCTTCTGCATGTAGACTTTTACTGCAGAGCTTTCCAGCGTCCTCATGCAGCACTGCAGCACTCTAGATGTTCACACGAGCACCCATTTTAATAATTAAAGTCCCCAAACCTCAAATTTGTATGGAATCTTTATATACAAATGATATCTCTAGAAGAGAAATCAGTTCAGATGCAATCTAAATATCTAATATTTCTAACTCTGGGGTGGGTATAGGAGTATTATAATTGACATTAATTCATTTCCATATGATTTTGCTTATTTTAAGGTATATGTTCAAGTATCTCACCTGACTATACAGCAGATAATGTTGCTGGTTTCAAGCATTTCTTAACATAAGCAACATTATTTGCCAATATAGTGAGATAATTTTATTTACCCTTAAAATCTCAGGCGTATTACACAATAAGGCTTATTATTATGTAACTACAGGGACTTCAGTGCAGACTGGCTGAGCTGTTCATAGGTTATAGAAGTGTGTAGTAAAATTTTAGGCCTACCAGTTGGATCCTGACTGTTTAAGTGTCTTCAAACAAGCGAAAAATATTAAGCGAGAAATCAGTTAAATAACTTTATAATATGCTTCCAACAATCTCAACATGAGAAATATTAGATATATTTACTAGATTTGTAATAATGTCACCTGACAAGATGTTTTCGCAGTGTTAGTGGCTAGTTAAACTTTCAAAAAGTTCTTCACACTTCAATAAAACCACCTATTAAAATGTTCTTTACACCAAAAAATAATGTTCCCTCAAGGGCTATGTTACAGTAGTGCACATCTTCTCCAAGGAGCTCACTTAAATATGGTGTTCTTAGTGTACAATTTCTATTTAACATAGTGGGAAAAACTAAACCATAATATACAAAAAAATGATGTCTTAGCAAGAGAAAACATTTTAAATCCAGCCAAGATATCTAATATTTCTCATTGAGATCGCTGTAAGGATGTTTTAAGATCGTTCAACTTATTTCATGACATTTTTACTTCTTTTCAGCAATGTTATCTTGTGAAAGCATCTTATTTCACTGGCAGATCATTTTACTTGTTTTGAGAAATAATGAAGATAATTTTTCTTATTTCAAGAAATCAAGCTTAAAACAAGTAAAATGATCTGCCAATGAAATGAGAAGCTTTCATGAGATAAAATGATAAAAATGTCTTGAAATGAGTTACATGATCTTATAATATTCTTACAGCAGTCTCATAATGAGAAATGTTAGATATATGGACTAGACTCAAGATGTTTTCAGCTGCTAAGATATAATTTTTTGAAGTGTATTAAAAGTGCCTCATATTTTAAGTTCTTTTTACTCACCAATATGTTAAATTCAGCAAATAAACAGTAATTGTGTTTTAAAAACTTCAAAAATCAACACAAACATGGAATTTGACCAGATATATGATTGTATATAATTGCCGGCCAAGGAAAAACAAGTATCTCTAAAATAGCAGCTTCACAAAGAGGGCAAAATAGTCTTAACTTTAATGTAAGTTCATGCAAAGAGATTTTATTCAAAGGATTTTGATATTTTTGGATCATTTCTGGTGGTCCAATCATTATGAAGTCTTCATCGAATGTAAAGCTGATGTGCTTAAACAATGCCGAAAAATATACGTTGTTGGACAGCAAAGAATCAAAGAACCCTGAACACCTAGAGAACCACTGGAAAGCATAAACAGTCCTTTATGGTGTTAAAGGTTTCCTCTCTATGATTCTTTCAAGATAAATAGCACCAAAAAGGTTGTGCTATTGAGATAAGTCAAAGTACCTTTTTGGTATTATGTAGAACCCTTTTTGCTGTGAGTGTACACTTTTGAAAAAAGATGGTTCTTCATGGGTTCTTTAGTAAAGACAGCAGTTCTACTTAGAACCATGATCACTCGAAGAACCATTTGCATGCTTAAATGATTCTTTGCATGGCGAAATGATTCTTCAGATTGATGGAGAACGTGCTGTATGTGGTTCACTGAAAAGCGTTCTGCTATTGTTACAATGGCAAACTTGTAACAGCAGAAGAACCCTTTTCAAAAAGGTTACAACATCAGTCTAAAGAACTGCTTAGCCATGCACAGAACCCTTTAATCTTGCAAATGATCATCGTCCTAAATAGAACCATTGTCTTTACTAAAGAACCCTTAAAGGACCATTTTTAAGACAGCGACTGGGCATCAAAGTGGTTTGGTAACATTACTGAAAGGCAGCCTTCGTTATGCTACATAAGCTTTCATGAACTAACATAAACCTACATACACATTTATAAACACTCTTCCAAGAGTCACAGCTTTTTTTATCAGTTTCGAGGTCAGTTTGCCTCAGTAAGTGTTGAGACTGCTGACACTTGGTGTATTAAGCGTCTGTAGGTTTATATCAGTTGTTATGATAGGTTTATATGAAGTGATGTAGCTTTATAAACACTGCCATTCAGTAGGTTGGTACTTTTATTTCTAAGACTTTTTGGATTTGGTCTGTTATGTTTTTTTCCCTTTTCTTGTTTAATAGCTCTTCTAGGTTTTTATGGTCCACACGGTCCTGCAGCTTTTAAGCAGTAGTGTGCCTCCGGAAAAATCCCAGATTCAACAGAATCCAGGCCTAATCTTTTTTAAGTTTTTAATCCACTATGTCTGTTTCCTGTAAATGTAACTATGATTTCTCAATTGATATCAGCTTGTGAGCTTGCCTCCATTAACAGGAAAATTAAATCCATTATCATCCAGATTTGAGAGTCCATGCTGCACAACTGCGTCTCAGCTGAGTTCTTAATGGTCCAATCAGGAGCATGTTGTCCATTAGGAGTGCTAGGACACCCTTACCATAAATGCATTATGTTGGCTTTTTCAGTCAGAGGCCACCCTTCATTTATTTAATTTCCAGAGTACAAGTGTTTTTTGTGAGTTTAGATATAAGATAATCCGGTTGCCTAAGGAATGAGAAAGTGAGAAGATTCCAAAAGCTCCAGAGAAAATGTGTCTCCTAACAACCACCTGGAAGAGCTGGTTGACTCCAAAACTGCCCCATCGGATAAACAGCACTTAAAGCTTTCATCTTTGAGAGAGAGGAGAAAATCAAGCTGCTTTAGATCTGAAAACATCCACAGGTGTTTCTGTCCATCTTTCCACTGTGAGAAGACCACTCAGCGCTGTAAGGATGTGTAGCTGATCAAGAAGAACCTCACTGAGAAAAGGAGACGGACACATCAAACAAAGAAGCTGAACAATGGACTGACCACCCCAGAGTCCAGACCTAAACAGCACTGAATGGGTTTGATTACTTCAGAAAATTATCAACCAGCTTCTATGACTGAGCTTTGGAGGCGTGTCTGCAGATTCTTTGAGGAGCTGAACGCGAGTCTCCTGAGAAGAATGGAAGCTGGAATGAAGAGACAGAGAGACTCACTGACTGAGCACAGCTGAGATTAGAGTGAGCTGCTGAGGATTCTGTGTGATTTCCTAAATAAATGAAAGGTGGTCTCTGACTTTTGCTCAGCACTGTGTGTTTCTGTGAAGCTGCATGCATGTTAAGCAACTTTAAAGATCCTTGTTTCATTATTCAACAAGTAAATAATTAATTGCATACATTTTGACTTAAAGGAGCGAATACATCCATTGATGTGCCTGACTAATATAAATGTTCCCTTACTAAGTTTGTTTCTAAAGCTTATATAAGTGTACATCTGCATAAGTCTGTGTGTCTGAGACAGCAGTATTTGGCAGTAGCCGCGGTCAGACATCTGCCAGCCCAGCGCTCAGAGCTCTAACTCTGTATCCTTGCTCTACTCTGATAAATGCCTCATCCTTTCTCTTGGGGGCTCTTCACTCCTTTATCTTTGTGCTATCCCTAGCTCTCCCCCTTCGCTCCTCTCTTTGAAGCTCTGCAGGATCTCACAGTGCTTTGAGAGTGAAAACCTCAAAGTCGTCTGATTTCCCAGTAACGACTCTGATTTGTGTTCTTCTCTGAGGCAATGCTAAAAGCAGCAAATATGCATAATTACTGTTGATTGAGCGTCGACTTTGAACAGGTAAAGAGGCATTCTGTTAAAAAAAAGGGCCGTTTCTCCTGATTCTGAGGCCAATCGATATGACTGATCCTCCTTAAAGACTCCCAGGAAGACCCAGGCTTTTGATTGTTTATTTCCACAGTCAGACAGTTTAACCTTGGGCTTAACTCAAAGCTCTGAAGGTGGGATTTTCACATCCAGTCTATTATGGTACTAATTACAGCCATGCAAAGACACTGTGTAATAGATTTGGGTACCTTTTATACTCAATTTTGCAGATGTTAATGGTCTAAATCTGTGATCAGGAAATGCTGCATAGGAGGAAATTATTAGAAATGCATCAGAGCAACTTAGAGTCAGCTGTCCAAGTCAACAATGTCCAGAATGGACCATGTAAGTTATACAAAATGGTAAAGGCATTAATACTCTTGGTAAAATCCTGCTTGAGTAAAAGTCAGGGTATTTCTGCTTGAGTAAAAGTATTTAATTGTGAATGTACTGATGTATAAAAAATAAAAGTAGAGTTATTGTAAGTCTTGTTCAGAATTATTTTAGATTTGTGTGGTTGCAGAAAAAAATGTGTTTATCAAATACTTTTGATACATTCCAAAGCAAGTACTTCTGTACTTTTACTCTGTTTTACCAAGAACATTGACATTTACTAATGAACAGAAAGACTATACTTCGTCCAAGTATAAAATCCATCAATTTTTCATCAATTCCTACATAATGAAGTGGCTGAGATGTAAACAAAGTCCTTCTCCAACATCTTCCTAAATTTGTTCTTAAGTGTTCCCAGATCCCAGATAATCCCAGATAAGAGAACACTGGTGTATGTTAGAACTGCGTAAGTGGATTTTATGAAGGCATTTCTTCTCAAGAATGGCTGAAGAATGAAGATCAACACTTTTTTGGGGAACGTTTTGCCTCAAAATGCCCTGCACGTACTTCTTCACCACAAACAGATTTTCAGAAAAGACATTTTATCTCAAAACCATCATAAAACAGTGTCTCAGTCATCAGGCAGTGAATTCCATTTAATGTAGGAACTTTCTGTGAGGGAGCTTTTAGAAGTGGATGTCTGGTTCCTATCACCAACACTGTGAACGGCTGTAAGTTTCTCTGGAATGGAGAATTTTACACCAGATCACTCTGAACAACTCTGTTTACATCTTCACCACTTAATTATTCAGGAATTTTACTTGGATTCCCCTCATGTTATTTCTTTATTTATACAAGCATGGGACCTCTTCAGCTTTTACTTTTCTTATTAAAGGGAGCTAAAGTTAAGAAGCTGACAGACCTGCACTCTTCAATATAAAGGTGACAAAAAGGGTTCTTTGGAGACACAGAAGAGACACTTTTGGTTCCAAAAAAACTTTTAAGTGGCTGATTCTTTTTGTAATAGAAATATTTGAATGTGAAGAACCTTTGTAAAGTTTGAACAACCTTCACATGATGTGAAGTATCTATACCAGCTCAAAAGATTTTTCCCCCAAGCCAGGAACAATTAAGCAAACTTTATTTTAAAGAGTGTGCTAATACTGTTCTGATATGTACAGCCTGCTTTTATATTTACATAATTTGCTTACTGGCTCAGGGCTATTTTCAGTCAAAAAAGCTTATGTGAAAGATATAATGCATAGCTGAAATGCAGGCATATGTGAGCATGAGTCTGGGGGTTGAAAGTGCTACCTTAACCTTCAGATCAGAGAGATGAATGAGGCTGTAAATCAATCATGGATGGCCTCCTGAACAGTGCTTGGGTCTAAGTTTAGATCACTTTGTTGGGCTATTTTTGATGTAGCTCAGAGCTGATGTAACTTTTAGAGTTGGACTAAAGCTGGACTCACTCTACTACAAACTTTCTGACCTTCAGCACATTCCTGGAAATGTGAATGAACCCATGTTTTTCCAGAACTGCAGAACGCTGATCCTTTATCTGAAGCGACCTGTGTTAACCAGCTGAAGTGTATAGCATCTGGGGTTAAGTGCCACACTCAACTGAGATCAAATAAGTCTAATTCCCTGACCAGAGGGCTACCACCACCCCAGGTATTAACCCTGACTCAAATAGATATCCAAAATGCTTCATGCATATCATGCTTTTTCACTGGAACTCTTGTACAAAGCAAAGTCAGAATGCAGCCCAAACAAAATCCATCACAACCCTCTGGGCATCTTGAAAGACTTCCCTGCAAGCCAGAATATCTCCTATATTGTTCTGCTGATCCATAAGATGGTTCTACCTGGTGTCACTAGTTTCTGCAAGCCTGTTGTTCATAATGCCCAGAGCTCCAACTCCACCAGAGAAGCCATTGTGCCTTGAGCTTCCACAGACTGTCCTTGGGTATCCGTTTGCTGACTCTGAGAGCTGCTTCTGCATGATGGCCAGTGAGATTTTGTTGGAGCCTGTTAAGTCCCGCATGGAAATCATCTCACCAGAGAGTCTCCTTCCTTCTGTGTCGCTCCCTTCTGCATCGGGTGGCCGGCCAAAGCGCCCCTGCCTGAGGCGCGAGCCGGGCCGGATGGCGTTGCGTCGTCCTAAGAAGGCATTGGCCTTGTTGCAACGCTGGCAGCAAAGGCAACTCATCTTGCCCAGCATCCAATTGAGCACCTGTTTGATGACGATGGAGATCACATTAAAGAGCGAGTAGATACAGCAGACGCCCGTCAAAATGAAGAGGAAGTTGGCGAGCCGGTACAGGCCCTGGTAGTCATAGGCTTCGCTCTGGCTGCTGACCAGGTCTCCGAAGCCAATGGTGCTGAATGTGACGAAGCAAAAGTAGAGCGAGTCAAGGTAGGCCCAGCCTTCCACGGGGGTGTACATGGCTGAGGCGCAGCAGGAGATGACAATAGCCGACAGGCCCAGGATCAGCATCACGTGGTAGACAGACGGCTTCCAGCCCGGAAGACTGCTGGCCGCAAAGTCCTGGCAGATCCCGGGTGGAAGGAGGCCACTGGTGCGCAAGCGACGCAGCCGAAATGCTTTCATCACCACGGCCAGCAAGGTGATGATCCGCTCCAGGAAGAGGTTGAAGAAAAGGATGGTGGCCGCACAGCCGAGAAGGCCATAGAAGATCAGGAACACTTTGCCAGCCACTGTCACTGGGGTGGTCATCCCAAAGCCTACAGGAAGAAGACCACATGTGAAGGATTCAGCGTAAAATTATATTAAGCATAAAAATACAAAGTGAGTTCAGGTAAAGTAGGATGAGCTTGGTGCTCTGTAGCTCTTTGAATGTTGGGAACTGATCAAATAATAATCACTCATTGGGCACTTTGTACCTTGATGAACGAAAACTGTACAGAACCTTTATTTCTAACAGTGTATATTTCAGTCAGTTATCAATATATACAAACATATATGTGTGAAAATAGTCCACCAACCAAAAATATCCAGCCAGCAGCGTCCTGTGGGCAGCGTGCTGTCACCACTTATGAAGGACTAGAGGATGACCAACACAAACTATAGCAGCAGATGAGCTATCGTCTCTGACATTACATCTACAAGGTGGACCGATATGCTTTTGTGTATTTTCTGGTAAATATGTATTTTCAGTTTTTCTGAGTAAAAATAAATGGAGGGTCTCTGACTTTTGAACAGTACTGTAAAGGAACATTGAAGTAAGTCTGGCCACACTTTATTATATTAATATTTTCTCTCAGGGAGATAAAAGAGGATTTTGTGCTTCGGCGGTTTGTGTTTGTGTGCGCGAGTACGTTAGTGTCAACATATGTGAGAGGAGTAAGATGGAGTTGGTGGGAATCCTGCCGCATTGGCGCTTACTGGGTGAGAACTGAAGTGTGGTGGGGGGGGCACAGACAAGACTGACGCTGCAGCAGTGAAGGAGCATTAGCTGATTGACTGAAGTGATGCAGCATCAGCTCTCAGAGCAGCACATACACATACCCACACACATACATGTGCCAGTATAAAATGCAATATATATATATATATATATATATATATATATATATATATATATATATGTATATATTGTGAGTTCTAAAAGTCGAAGAAAAAAAAAAGTATATTTGTATGATCCAAATTCATATCTCCAAAATGGTAACTTTACAGGAGAAGGAAAAAACACATACTTTATTTTTCATTTTTTTAATGTAAGTAATTGGAACCAGAATTTTTCAGATGAATTTTTAGTCATTTCTTTCGGTTCATTCATCATGAAATTTACAAATAATGGAAAGAGCATCAGGCAGGTTTTGTTCTGACAGCAGCAGCAATATAGTATATATCAATCCACAGGGTTGAAGTTTGGAGGTCTGTAGTGATTGACTCTGCAGAAAGTTGGTGACCTATGCGCCTCAGCATCCGCTGACCCTGCCCTGTCATTTTACGTGGCCGACCACTTTGTGGCTGAGTTGCTGTCGTTCCCAATTTTTTCCACTTTGTTATAATATCACTGACAGTTGACTGTGGAATATTTAGTAGTGAGGAAATTTCACGACTGGACTTATTGCAGAGGTGCCGTCCAATCACGGTACCACGCTGGAATTCACTGAGCTCCTGAGAGCGACCCATTCTTTCACTAATGTTTGTAGAAGCACTCTGCAGGCCTAGGGGCTTGGCCCATGACCTGTGGCTATGGAAGTAATTGGAACACCTGAATTCAATGATTTGGATGGACTGAATACTTTTGGAAATATAGTGTAGATATAAATACATATAGAAAGATAGAGAGAGAGAAAGATAGAGAGAGAGAGAGAGAGTGCAAAAATAACACTAACCAGAGGTCTAGCAATGTTACCTAGAACACTGAACCTCTAAGAACCTGAAAGTGAAACATAAAGCTCTGTGAGAGTAGAACTGAGAAGCAGATCAAGCTGACCTTGAAGCGGCTCATCATTAATTAATTAACCTCCTCTCTCTTTCTTCTCGCTCGCGCTGAGGGTTCTCTGGTTAAGAGAGTAAAAGTGAGTCTGCCGCGAGCGAGCCCGCTCTGTCCCTCATTACGGTCTCAATTACCCCAAGCAACCGCCATCGATTCTGCCCGCTGGTTCAAAGTCATTGCTTTCGACTGCTGCGTCAGGAGACATTACAGAGAGAACAGAGAATCCACAAATGGCCAACAGGAACCTGCTGGACTTTTTCAGCACTTTCACTTCAAACTCAATCCTTAGTTTAATACCTGATGTCTGACCCTGTAGAAGAAATTTAAGCAACAGCTCACAGGCACACTCTTAACAAATGGTTCTTCAGGGTTCTTTAGTAAGGAAAACAGTTTCATACACAAGTACGAACACTTAAAGAACTCTTTGCATGCTAAAAGGGTTCTTTGCATGGTCAAGTGTTCTTCCACCAAGTGTTGCGTATGATTCTACATGGAACCTTTTTAAAAAAGTTTCTAAATAGCACCAAAGATTGCTCCTCTATTGGTATGATATCAAGCTAGTAAACATAGAAGAAACCTTTTTTGTGCTATATAGAACCCTTTTCAAAAGATTCTATGTAGAACCTTCTAGAACACATTCTCAATCAATTTGAAGAACTCTGTCATGATGCAACACAACTCTTAATCATGCAAATGGTTCTTTCAGTGTTCATGGTTCTATACAACCGTTTTCTTCAACCCTTGAAGAATCATAATTATTCCAATTATGATTGTACATGGTTCTATATAACCTTAAAAATGGTTCCTCTAATGTTACAATGTCAAGCTTGTTACAATAGAAGAACCATGTTTGGTGCTATATAGAACCCTTTCGAAAAGGTTTTGTATAGAACCATTTTTAATCAATCCAAAGAACCCATTCATGATGTAAAGAACCCCATAACCATGGAAATAGTTAATTGAGTGTTCATGATTCTACATAGAACTGTTTTCTTTACAAAGAACCTTTGAAGAAGAACCATGTTTTTAAGCATGTATATGGTTAACATCATAACATAACATCAGAAAGGGTTCTGCTATTGTTACGATGTCGAGCTTGTAAACATAGAAGATCCCCTTCTGGGACTACTGGTATAGAACCCTTTTCTAAAATGTTTTGTATAGAACCCTCAACAGCACAACCTCCACCAATCTGAAGAACCACTTCACTATGTAAAGAACCATTTAAGCTTGCAGTTAGCTCTTGATCTATATAGAACCATTTTCTTTACTAAAGAACCCTCGAAGAACCATCTTTTTTTAGTGTAAAAAAAAAAAACAAGTCTATAATAAATTAGTGGTCACGGCTCTTGAATGTGTTCTATAGTGAAGGCCAACAGGGTCATAATTGAGTTTTATATTGGAGTTTTGACCAAAAATAATGGGTCATAAATACACAAGTGCAGGATTTCCCATGATTCATGATAGTTGGGTGCTGGATTTAAAAGACACAGTAAAATAATGTAGCTGTCAATGACCTCAAGACGGCTCAGAAAATGAAAGGTCAGTGATGAAGAGTGTTAATAAATGAAGTTTTTTTCCTCCAAAAATATTTATAGGGGTGTAATTTAAGTCTGGCTGAGAAAACCAAGTTAAGAAATGATAAGACAAAGTTTGCGCGTTGCATCTTCTTAAATATACATGTCCACACTCCAGACTTAAACAGTGTTATTTTGATGGTAAATATTCCTTTCAGCATGTGTTTGAGGCTTGTGTCTCTGTTTAGCTACTCTGTCTGCTGCTGTTGTTAAAGGGGAACTCTATTAATTTCAAGATGTAAACAGAGCGGTTTGGTGTGAAACCGCTGTTCTAGATAAACTTACAGTCAGAACGGTTCACAGTGGTGGTGATAGGAACCAGATGTCCCCCTCTAAAAGCTCCCTCACAAAAAGTTCCTACATGAAATGGTTATTTCACTGCCTGATGACTAAGGTGCTGTTTTATGATCTTTTTATGAAGATTTTTGTTCTAAAACATATTTTTAAAATCAATTCAATGTGGAGGGGTAAAATAGTCCTCAAAGAAAATGTATTATTCCAGATTTTCCACTATTTTCCATAATCAACAATCTATATAAACTCAGAAGATTCATGTAGGTTAGGTTCTCTAGTGGTTCTGGATGTAAATAAAATGCCTATATCTGTGTTGTAGTCATGGCGACACCTGGTTCCTATCTCCACCACTGTAAAGACATCTGAACCATTTCACACCAAACCCCTCTGAATCCCTCTGTTTATGCCTCACACACTGAATTACAGGGGGACTTGGACAAATTGGTGGAGTTCCCCTTTTAAGCGAGTCTTTTATTGTATTGTATTGCACTGTTCTGTGTTTAACTGTGTTTTTCTCTCTTTATCTAGACAGACAAAGCACTTCTTGCAAGTCGCTCTGGATAACAGTGTCTGCTAAACGTTGTAAATGTAAATGTAAATGAGTCTTTGGACAACATTACTTTGAGGCTCTAATTCAAATTTACATCGGGTTTGAAAGAAGGGAGGACAAAACTGGCTGCCATGAGCTGCTCAATCTTTAAGAAATATGCAATCAGCTTCAAATGTAATATCTCCACCCACGACCTGCATTTCTCATAGACTGCACCCTTGGGCTCATGCAATGGTTTCATACAGAACTCACTGAAAAAGAAGACATCTAGACATTGTCTTATATCTAGTCAATATATCTACATAAATTGACGTAAAATTAATAAAATAAAATTGTACTTTTAAAACATTTGATTTCTTGTGGCCTGCTATACTTTCAAGTTCTAAACAGGTGGGCCTTAAGGTGGAAAAGGTTGAGAAACCCTGGACTAGAGCCAACAGGGTAGACACACTGACCGATTAGCTTTGTGTGTTAGAGCCCCTACGAGTCAGGTAATGAGGTGCCCACAAAAAAGCAACTCTAGAAAGTGAGTAATATGCTGTATCAGTAAGTGCTGTCCTTGTTTTCTGTGAAGAGATATTTACCCCCTCGTCTCAAAGTCACCAAGTCACATGACCACTAATGCACTACTAGCTCATTTTGTTCAGAGCGCCTGGGGAAAGTTGGCTCCAAATGGCTCCACAGCAATGCTCTTATTGCTTCATTCAGTCTTACTCCGCTATCATGTCAGTGCCTTTTAGGAAATAATTAGACCCAAGAACATCTAAATTGAGCATTTTTTCACAGCACTTTACAGAGCTTGGTCGCTTGTCCTTTAAAACTGCCCTTTAGAGCTGCCTTCCAAGCACAGTCTGCATCCCAGCCAACACAAGTCAGTGGGCCTGAGCCCAAGAGCAGATGTACCACCACTAATCTGGTCCCCATTCATTGCTCCAAAATTAAAAGCAGAACAATAAATTTACTCACATATGGCAGGATATAAAACTAATCATCAATGGTTAATGCTTGCTTTGGATGTAATTATGCCCAGAGGACTGCAACTTAGGGGGTTGGGAAATTAAAATGATGCTATTATCTTTAATTATGGCTGAGAAGGAGCAATATGCTCTTTGAAATTTAGTGCTAGGGCCAAAAATGGAAATGGTGCTGAGGAGGAACTCTGTAAAGGAACTTTATCATTATGATATAGACTCAAGTACCAAGAGAACTGAATATATGCTGCATGAAATCACATCAGACGTTTGAAATTTGTGCAAACTAAAGCAATGAGCCACAAGAGGCCGCACATTACAGTGATTTTATGTAGGTGAGGGTGTTATTCGATGAGTAAAGTCCCCTTACCTGTGATAAAGTCACTGTAACCCAAGTGGATTAAAACAATAAGCCACTTGATGCTGTGTGTTACTGTGGGAAGGGTGTTCTTAGGCATAATGTGAAGCAGATTAAAACTCCCTGCACTGTGATGAAATCGTACAGTAACGCACAGCAATAATAGTCAACATAAACAAGTATTTTGCCAAGAAACGCAGTTACTTTACAGTACGGTATCATTGCCAAGCAAACATAGACCACTGAATGAGGAAGAGAGCGTTTGGTTACCCATCGCTGTATATTTCAGTAATTTCATGAGTTTTTTTTACTTTTGTCGTGTAACAGTGAACATACAATAACACAGCACTGTTTATTGCTAAACCTCTTGCTTTATAAGTACTTTTTGGACACCAAATCACCACAGAGAGTCTTATTTAGCACCAATCCATCCAGCGTCACCCCTCTTCTCACGGTTCCCTGCTCCCTACATAACGCACTACATAGGAGTTTAAATACTGGATCCTGCAGCCCAACAGAGCAAAATATAGCTAAAAAACAGTCATTTGGGATTAAGACATGCCCACACTCAACAAATGATGCACTATTTGGCTGTAGAAGATACAATTTCTAAATTTCATTTCATTCTTTAGACTTTTATACTGCAGTTTTGTGGTCAATCATATTGTGAGTACTTAAATTCAAGTCTTTGTTATTAATGATGGAGATGTTTAGAATGTTTACTATCTTTTAGCCTGGTCTCTAGCTGGCCAGCTTGGTTCTAGATAAGAAAATAAGCTGTCTGCTCCTCAGTTTAAACAAAACCGGGTTCGTACTTCATCAGTGCAGTCAGTGCTCCATGTTAGCAGCAATAGAGTCAAAGATTATTCCATTAACCGATTAAAAGTACAAAGGTTTTCTTGACAGGTGCAGTGATACAGAGTTCAGTAGCTGTGAGGCTGTCAGAGCCGTGCGCATATCACATAATTTACAATGGCTTTGAATGCAGTTCAGCCGATCAGACTTTTGCTTTTTCAAAACAGCAGATAACATAAAATATGACAAAATAATCTTCAAATAAGAAAGTTATTATTAATAATAATGAGAAACAATTATTCTGCTAAGCAGTATAATCCCTTTAGAGTATCGTTGCCAAGCAAGAAAGACTGCCAAGCAAATTATAACCATGACTGCAATGCTTCCCTCATGCAGTTACTCATTACAGAACTAACTCTAGTGTTTTTTTTCCTTTCTTTGCCAAGTGGAATAGCTCATCCTGTGAATCTGATGCTGTTGCCTCTTCTGCCTTGATTGGGTGCCACTGCTCGCCAGCCTTCTAGACCGGCTTGACCACCATTGAGCTTCTTGCTGTACAACGCTGTGCATTCCTCACCCTCAGATGTTGCCGCTGCACAATCATAAAATAATCAAATTAACCACTGCCCACCTATTTTTCCCACTTTATACTGTAATACTTTATACTAACAATGTTTGCTCTCCAGTCTCAATCAGAGGAGGATGGGTTCCCCTTCTGAGTCTTGGTTCTTCTCAGGGTTCCTTCTTTTTGGTCTTAGGGAACTTTTCCTTGCCACTGTCACTACTGGTGACTCTCATGGGGGCTCGGACCTGGATTTTTCTGTAAAGCTGCTTTGTGACAACACCTGCTGTAAAAAGCGCAGTATAAATAAACTTTGCTTGTTTCAGTTAACACTTCTGTGCATTTAGGCGTGTTATTCAGCACCACACTAACAGTGCTGTACCTCCCTTTTCCCCACACTGGCTTCCTGTTCACTACAAAGTGCACTAAATACACTGTTAGAAATAAAGGTACCATGCAGGTAATCTTTTGACAAAGGATTCTGCTGCTGTTATCATGAGAAGCTCGTTACAAGAGAAGAATACTTTTTGGTGCTAAATAGATTATAGCAATTAAAAAATGTGTTCATTAACTAAAAAAAAAAGTTAAAAAATAAATAAATAAAAACATTTTCCAAAATATGAAAACTAAATGTAAACTATAAAACCCTCTACAATTGAATTGAATGACTAGTTTTTGTTTATCTGTGTGTGAAAGAGAGTTTAGAATTGCAACTCTTTTGTTTGGTCTTTAAGGAAAGACTGGAGCTGAGCTAATGTGTTAATTTTATTCTAGACTCATCAAACCCCTCCAATCACAGTGTTTGTCATAGTACTAAAACAACGTTTATAACGTTTAAAACTCAGAGAATCTGAGCTTCCTAATGCGTGAACATGCACTGTAAATGGCAGCAGTCTTCCCTCGTAGTAGCACCAGCTCTCTCCTGTGTGGCTGTTTTGTATCTTCTCTGACAAAACAAAACAAAAAAATCCACAAACGAGAAGATGGATCATTTCTTGTCTTGAGCGCATCATTGAGCACATTGACAGTGAACGCCCAGTCTGATGCAATTTGGCGTCTCCCTGCCAGAAACAGGAGCTATTTCTGCTGTCCGGGTGTCTCCGGGGACCTGAATACTAGGCCAGACTCAGAGAAAACAGAGATGATGAGGCAGAGTTTATTTTTTTCCTGATGCCTATGTTTCTCTGCCGAGCAGGAAATCATTAGTCACCGGCTGGAGTGCAGGGGGTCTGTGGAGAACAGGCACAGGATGGGGCGGAGTTGTGTGCGTGTGTGGGGGGGTTCATGAAAAACGTCCGGTTTGCAGCCCAAATCACACAACCATCTGCTCATCAGTCGGTCTGATACTCATCACGTGCCAGATCCTACACATATACATGCGCAGATTATGCTGCACACATGCAGATTGCAACATTCTTGAGAGACCAGCCAACATCTGCTCCGTACTTTTCTCCTGATTTTCATCTTTTCATCAAAGTAGAATCCCAAGTTAGAACCTAAATTCAACAATAAATGCTAGCAATGCATCATCACTAATATTTCAGTGTGCTATTCAGAGCCTGTGTTAGAGTGGAGTTCACTGTGATACTGCATGAAAAAGAAGAAGACGAAGAAGAAGAAGAAGAACAACAACAACAACAACAATAATACATTTCAATTAAATATAGCACTCTCCAAGAGTGCTACATTTTTCATTCTCAAAATTCTTTATGTACAACAATTAAAATGCATACAAAATAAAAACAAATGTGGACATTCGTGATAAAAAAAAAGTACAGACTTCGAATTTTCTTCTACTTGGATGCTATCATGGAAATGATCACAGTGCATAATACAGGGGATCCTCAAGGAAGATCTCAGTTAATGTGAGGAAGACCGGAGAACCACACTAGAACAGAAGTACAGCTAATAAAACAGACATTTACTGACATTGAAGTATCAGCACCACTATGGTGAGGGAATTATCAGCCAACAAGGGACCCCCGAATACTGGGGGTGTTTCACATGCTGGAGATGATTCCACAGAAGTGGAGCATCAGAGGAGAAAGCTCTAGTGCGCTTAGAAGGATGTCTGGTTTTGGGCACAACTAAAAATCCAGAGCTCGCTGAACAGAGAGAGTGAGACGGACAGTAAGATGACAGCATGTCAGACATGTAGTCAGGAACAGCGTCACGTAAGACCTTATAGGTAAGAATAGTGCTTTATAATTAGTCCTGAGAGAGTCAGGTAACCAGGGCAGAGTCTGGTAAGAATGAATTATTTATATAGATTATTTTGAATGATGGAACAGCAACAAGCAGAATGTTACAGAAGTCAAAATATGAAGAGATAAATGTATGTAAATGATAAATGTAAGGCGTCTGGCATCTACTGTACACTGTAAAAATGGCTTATCAAATCAACCAATCAAAAAATTACTTCATGTAATGACAAGTAAATTAACTAGCTTATTGAACCTAAATAAATACTCTGAATGATTCTTTCAATCATATTTTACTTTATAATATAAAACTTGTATAATATAATGAGTTGAATAAAGCTATTTTAATTGCTTATTACCACATGAAGTATTTTTTTAGGTTGATCTGATGAGCAATTTTTAACATGTAAGCTGTGACCTAATACAGGCCCCAAACTGAACAATGCTGACTGTATAATTTTGTTGACATGTGCAGTAAAGAGCTGTATCCAAAATAACAAAGACATTTTAAATCTGTACAGATGGGGGAGCCCTAGCATTGTCAACATGGCAAACCGAGTCCATCACTGAAAAATAAAATGTATAAAATGAACAAATAGATCAATAAAACTGGTTCAAGTACAGACCCCTGTGGAACACAATAGACGTTGGGGCTGCTTGCATTCAATTAGCTCTCACAAACTGCTGTCAATTAATCAAATAAGATGAAAACCAAGACAGTGCAAGGCCAGTAACACCCACTTGACCACACAGTCACTCCAGCAAGGTTGAATGATGCACTGTATCAAATGCAGCTTTGAGGTCAACAGAATAAGAACTCTTAAACCATCAGAGCCAGTGCCATTTCTGTGCTATGATTCTTCCTAAAACTGAAAGCTGGTAAGATGTAATCAGAGGTGGGTAGAGTGGACGTAATAAGAAGCCTAAAATAATTGACACTTGGGTAAAATAATGATTCAAATAAAAGTAAAAGTGACCTCCCCTCAAATACAATTTGAGTGGAAGTATAAAAGTATCAGGCCAAAAACCACTAAAGTACTGAAAAATTTATAGAACCACAATTGGACATCTTAATAAATCCAGCATCTGTCAACACAGGAACTGGAGTGAGTACAACTAAATTCTTCTCTCTTGTCTCTTTTTGGACATGTACTTGAGTAAATGTAACTAGTTATTGCCCTCCTTTGAATGTTAGATGATCTCGTAGCATAAAGAGAACATACTCTAGGACTTTGTCAAAGCTCAAACCCAAAGCTAAGAATGGTTAACAGTGTGATAAATGAGCAGGGAGATCTCCAGTAAACACAATTTGAGCAAGGCAGACAGAATAGGGTCAACAAGTAGTAAAGTGCAGTCTACAAGCAACTTCAGCAACATCTGTCTTACTGAACGAACTTAACAGCTGGCAACTGGAAGGGAGGGAAAGCTGCAACAACATCATTAACATGAGCTGAGGCAAGCAGCTCTGTAATAGTCTTTTTTTTCCTGGGAAAATGTCCTAAAATTATAAAGCTGAAATAAGATTACTTTCTGCTCTGTACTTTGGAGAAACTGACAATGAAGGCATCCTGTGCGGAATCTGCTGTAGAGACGCACAGATGAACAGTGAACAGTGGCTCATAATGGGCTGTAAAATGAATAATATTGCTATTCCAGTAAGGAGCAGGATGTGCGTCATACAGCAGGCTAACAGTACGCTCATAGGAGGAGACAACAAGTCGCTGATGTCGCCCCAAGTTCATCTCTTCAAGGCCGTAATAACCCAATGCCAGATTCTTGCAGGGTCAACTTGTTAATGTTGACACTGAAAAAAGATTTGCAACACATAAAAGTTTATTGCACACTATAAACTATTCAACCCCATTTTCAAAAAAGTTGGGATGCTGTGCAGAATGTAAATAAAAGTAGAATGCAATGACATGCAAATCCTTAAAACTCTATACTTAATTGAACATAGTACAAAGTTCCAGTTTTTGTTTTTTTTATATTTTGATTTTGATGCCAACAACACGTTCCTAGAAAGTTTGGACGGGGGTCTGTTTACCACTGTGTTTCATCACCTTTTCCTTTAACAGCACTCTGTAAGCGTTTGGGAACTGAGGAGATGCTGCTGTAGTTCTGAAAGTGAAATGTTTTCTGTTCTTGTTTAATACAGGATTTCAGCTGCTCATCAGTTCAAGGTCATAATGTGCCCAGTGTTATCAGTGGTGACTGCTCTGGACTGCAGGCAGGTCAGTTTAGCACCCAGACTCTTTTAATATGGAGCAATGCTGCTGTAATACATGCAGAATGTGGTTTGACATCATCTTGTTGAATCAATCAAGGCCTTCCCTGAAAAAAGAGTGTTGCACTATTTGATGATGCAGTCTTTCACAGAGTGGTGAACACCTCCTCATCTTTACCTCTGAAAGACTCTGCCTCTCAGAGATGCTCTTTATACCCAGTCATATTACTGACCTGCTGCCAATTACCCTCATTTTTGTGAGATGCATCTGTGAGCACATGAGCTCAAAATAAAGCCATTTTGATTATAATTATTGCCTGTAATTCCAATATCAGGCAGATAGAAATACTTACATTTACCTGTGAATAAACACAGATATTGTCTGTGCATATGTAGTGCCCACTTACAGTGACATTGTTGAGTGAATCTCTCATGAGTTCCAGTATAACTGCATTAGTGAAGAAAAGACAAAACGAGTCATTGTGTCCTCCTCTTATTGCTCTTGTTATTTCTGTTATGAAATTTTATGGCCAATGAGTCGTACATGGAGTCCAGTGTTTTCAGCAGTCTGGCAGTATCTAATTTAGCTGGCGGAGAGTGCCGAGCAGCAATCGATTACACAGCCCTTCCTCCTATTGATTTATGGTTGAGAAAATTTGCTGCATTTTTCTTGCTTCTCCTGCAGCTTTTAACCCATTTTCATTCATTGATGCCTCTCTGTTCCTTTTTATCATCAGTTCAGATTGATAAAAGTGCTTTGAGATTGAATAATCAATGACTTTTGTCCAGGAAAAGGGTTAATGGGCAAACTATTCTCACGTTACACAGCATTGTCTTATTTTCATAATGCTACATGTTCATCACTGCTAATCTACCATTATGATGCAGTCGATTCTTGTGTACAATGAGCATGAGAACACCTGACCACGTCCAGTTCCAAAACCATGAACGTTTCCACTCTTCCAGGAAGCTTCTACAAGATGTTGGAGAGTGTCTTTGGGAATCTGTGTCCATTCATCCAGAAGACCATTTGTGGTCAGACACTGATTTTGGACAAGAGGGTCTGGCTCACAATCTCCATTCTAGTTCATCCCAAAGGTGTTCAGTGGGGTTGAGGTCAGGGCTCTTTGCAGGCCACTAGAGTTCATCCACACCAAACTGGTCACTCCATGTCTTTATAGAGCTGCTTTGTGCTCAGAGGCGCAGTCCTGTTGGAACAGTATAGGCTCTTCCCCAAACTCCTGACACAAAGCTGGAAGCTTAACTATGTAAAATGTCTTTGTGCTGTAGCATCAACATCACCCTTCGCTACAACTGAGGAGCCCAAACCCTGAAAAACAGCCCAGCCCATCATCTCTCCTCCACCTAACTTTACTGTTGGCTCTGCATTCCTGTAGGTAACATTCTCCTGGCATCCACCAAACCCGATTCATCATAAGACTGACAGATAAAGAAGATTCATCACTCCGGAGAACACGCTTCCACTGCTCCAGAGTAGAGTGGCGGCATTTTACACCCCTCCAGCCAATGCTTGGCATTGTGTATAGTGATCTTAGGCTTGTGTGCAGCTGCTCAGCCATGGAAACACATTTCATGAAGATGTCAGCAGTTCTTGTGCTGATGTTGCTTACAGAGGCAATGGAAGTCTATAGTTAGTGATACAGCAGTTGAGATATGTTATACCTCTTCTTCAGCACTTGGTGGCCCTACTCTGTGAGTTGGCGTGTTCTTACGCTTCGTGGCTGAGCTGTTGTTGCTCCTAGACACTTCCATTTCACAAAAATAGCACTTACAATTGGGGCAAATCGAGCAGGGCAGAAATATCATAAACTGACTTGTGAGGTGGGGTCCTATAACAGCATCCTATAACACAGCCATGTTTAATGTCACTGAGTTTATCAGCGAGACCCTCTACTGCCAGTGATTTCCTATGGAGGTTGCAAGGCTATGTGCTTGATTTTATCCACCTGTTAGCAATGGGTGTGGATGAAACACCTGAACTTAATAATTAGGAGGTGTGTCCACATATTTGTAAATATACTGCAGCATATTTTAATCAATCAAGTGTTTCAGAGACAATCAGGACCGTTTATAGCAAGATAACATCACTTGGCTCCCCCAGTTTCGCTCTTATTCAGTCTGCAGGCAAACATGGAATGTGTTCAGCCTGCGGAGCACCGTAAATTAGGGAGGCTGTATTTGCAGAGACTACTGCAAAAAAGTACTATACAGCTGAATTTATGAGGAGTGAAATGGAGTCAGTGAATGGATCGGCATGTGTGTTGAAGCCAGAAGGTCAAAGCTAATGGTTAATTTCTCATACAGAGTCTTTGTGGTTTTGTTAGCCAGTGTAATCAATCACAAGGTGGTCTTTAATGTGTATAATCCTGTGGTGCGGTCAACTTTCAGAGAGGTTACAAAACCAGATTCTACAGTTCCCAGAGTGTAAACCTTTGAAGCTATTTTCCATTACAACATTGCATGGGTGAATGCGAGGGCTTGATATTCAAACCACAAAATCACTGGCGTTAAATTAGCAAGCACCTGTGTTTCATCACCATTGATTTCAAATATGTGACCATTTACCACTTGCTTTACAATAAGAACTTTTTTATAATTCGCAAGAATAAAATTATTGAGCAATTTATCCACCGCTGGTCCATTAGGGAATTCAGCCAGGTCATGGATGGGCTATTAAAGTAAATGACATGGCCTAAAAGTTAATCCTGGAATAGCTACAGAAAAGAGATTTAAACTAAAGGAAACTTTGGGCCATCTAAGCCTTAATGATCTCTGTAAAATTTTGGTTAAATTCTTAAAATACCCACTGAATAGATGAGCACTGTATCTAGTCATGTCAGTTACCTGTGTTTAATCTACAAGAGCTGAGAAGTGTTCATGTAAATCGCTGTTTGCTTAGAACTAACATATCGCAATCCCACTGGGGTGCTAGCTGAAATTAGTATTATTGCAATTTTGTACCTTAAATCAGTTTTTCCAGGTGAAAAGTTCGTATTTGTACCTTTTCATAACTGAATGTTTTAAAACAGAACAGTGCAATAAAAGCCTGGAGGCGAGATGGGGTGAGTCAGCACAGCTTAGAACATATCATTTCAGTGGATTATGGTTCAGTTATGTTCTCTGACTAAAAGTACTGAGATGGACCCTTGAAGGAACCACCCCATTCACAGGAGGGGAACTGATCCAGAGACAGTTTAGTACCTTTATTTCTGAGAGTGTAAAACATAAAATCTGCATTTTCCTTGATTGCCATCTGAAACAGTTAACTGTGGACTTGAGTACCAGACACATTCCTACAGGACACAGATGTCCACTACTCCAATGTAAAAGTCTGTATTTCAACAGAGGAGCGAACTGTCACTGAAGCAAACAAATAAGTGGTCTACCTGACGACACCCACTGTCTCAAAGACCATACTGGAAGCACAGAGAAGCTCAAGAGCAGACCATATAAAGAGTCTAACACAGAGGAGCTGAAGCACAGAGACTAAACACTGTACAGAGATGACTATCTGCCACTCAGAAACCATTTTCCACTGACAGACACACAGAGACACAAAGAGAAGACATAGAGCAGCTGGACAAGCCAGTCATGTACCAGCAAAAGAGGCTTTGTGTGATTTATATCAACATAGGTATATATACACTATATATACTATATACACTATATCTCCAAATGTGTTCACTTAGCCATCCAAATCATTGAATTCATTCAGAGGTTGCCAACTTTCTGCAGAGTCAATCGCTACAGACCTCCAAACTGCATGTGGCCTTCAGATTAGCTCAAGAACAGTGTAGAGAGCTTCATAGAATGGATTTCCATGGCTGAGCAGCTGCATCCAAGCCTTACATCACCAAGCGCAATGCAAAGCGTGGCATGCAGTGGTGTAAATCGCTGCCACTGGACTCTAGAGCAGTGGAGATGTGTTCTCTGGAGTGACCAATCACGCTTCTCTGTCTGGCAATCCGATGGATGGGAAGGCCCCTTCCAGTTCCAACATGACTGTGCACCAGTGCACAAAGCAAGGTCCATAAAGACATGGATGAGCGAGTTTGGAGTGGAAGAATTAGAGAGGAGACTGTGATAATAATAATAGTAAGTTACATTTTTATAGCGTCTTTCACAAACCCAAGGTCGCTTTAAAATTCCCATAAACACACTCCTAACCCTTGTGGAAAGCCTTCACAGAAGAGTTGAAGCTGTTATAGCTGCAAAGGGTGGGCCGACATCATATTAAACCATATGGATTAAGAATGGGATTTCACTCAAGTTCATATGCATGTGAAGACAGATGGCTGAATACTTTTGGAAATAATGTGTGTATACCGATCAACCATAACATTATGACACTTGTTTCTATGCTCATTGTCCATTTGAATTATTCTTAATTGTTAGCCCCCTTTTAACCTGTACTTCAGTGGTCAGGACCCCCATAGAACCTCACAGTGCAGGTACTATTTGGGTTGACTATTTGGATCATTCTCAGCACTGCAGTAACACTGGCATGTTGCTCTGGTCTGAGTGGATCAGACACAGCAGTGCTGCTGGAGTTTTTAAACACTGTGTCCACTCAGAGTCCACTCTATTAGACACTCCTACCTTGTCAGTCAACCTTGTAGATGTAAAGTCAGAGACGATAGCTCATCCGCTGCACAGTTTGTGTTAGTCATCCTCTAGTCCTTCATCAGTGGTCACAGGATGCTTCCCACAGGACGCTGTTGGCTGGATATTTTTGGTTGGTGGACTATTCTCAGTCCAGCAGCGACACTGAGGTGTTTAAAAACTCACTGCTGGAGTGAGGAAGGAATTTTGTTTTGGTTACAGGAGCTCACAGTGCACAGTACCAAACAGATATTTACCTATAGTGAATAAAATAAAATAAATATAACAAAATGAAATAATATAAAACATGCATTCTTACTATCACTCACTCAGACACACACACAGTTATACCTGTAAACCTTGCAACATGTACATATGTATGTATGTATATATACACACACATAGGGCTGTTAAATTTGATGTTTTGGGTACAATTCGCTCGTACTGGCCACTGGATACTCGACATGGCACCTCATGGCAAAGAACTCTCTGAGGATGTGAGAAATAGAATTGTTACTCTCTACAAAGATGGCCTAGGCTATAAGAAGCTTGCTAACACCCTGAAATTGATCTATAGCACAGTGGCCAAGGTCATATAGCAGTTTTCCAGGACAGGTTCCACTCAGATCAGGCCTCGCCAGGGTCGATCAAAGAAGTTGAGTCCATGTGTTCAGCGTGATATCCAGAGGTTGGCTTCAAAAAATAGACACATGAGTGCTGCCAGCATTGCTACAGAGGTTGAAGAAGTGGTAGGTCAGTCTGTCAGTGCTCAGTCCATATGCCGCACAATGCATCAACTCGGTCTGCACGGCCATCATCCCAGAAGGAAGCTTCTGATGCACAAGAAGGCCTGCAAACAGTTTGCTGAAGATAAGCAGTCCAAGAACATGGATTACTGGAACTGTGGCCTGACAAGACCAAGATAAACTTGAGGAGTACCAAGACAACTGTCTCTTGCCTACAGTCAAGCATGGTGGTGGTAGCATCATGGTCTGGGGCTGATGAGTGCTGCCGGCACTGGGGAGCTGTGGTTCATTGAGGGAAGCATGAATTCCACCATGTACTGTGACATTCTGAAGCAGAGCATGATCCCCTACCTTCAGAAACTGTGCCGCATGCGAGGTTTCCATCCTCCAAGATCACTACTGCCTTACTGAAAGTAAAGGTGATGAACTGGACAAGTATGTCTCCAGACCTAAACCCAACTGACCAACTGTGGGGCATTCTCAAGCGGAAGGAGGAGGAGTGCAAGGTGTCTAACATCCACCTTTTTTGTGATGTCATCATGGAGGAATGGAAGAGGATTCCAGTAGCAACCTGTGCAGCTCTGATGAATTCCATGCCCAAGAGGCAGTGCTAGATAATAATAGTGGTCACACAAAACATTGACACTTTGAACACAATTTGGAATAACTGTGAGGTGGACTCACTTGTGTTGCCAGCTATTTAGACACTAATGGCTATTTGTTGAGTTCTTTAGTAAATCTGTACTGCTAGTCAAGCTGCACACTGACTACTTTGTTATATCCAAGTTTCATTTCTATAGTGTCATCCCATGAAAAGATATAATAAAATATTTGCAGAAATGTGAGATGTGTACTCACTTTTGTGAGATAATTATATATATAAATTAAAAATATTGCAATTTGTCTGGTGTGTATAGTTGGGTAAAAATAGTGATGCATAAAAATAAGTGTCTGAATATTTCACATTTTTGTTCTATTTATTCACATCATGTTTGGTGTGCAGCGGCCTTTATCTGAACCTGTGAAGATCCAAATTAAAATTGTTCATTTCCCATCATGGTGTCTCTACAGGTCTCAGGGAGATCCAGAGGGAACGAGAGGCCTGACATACTGTACTGTTCAAAAGTCAGAGACCACCATTCATGTATTTAATATTTAGACAAAAAGCCCACTAAGGTATTAATTTTTCAACATCAGAAAAAAGACAGGGATAGATTTGATGTCTACAAAGTCTTCCAGGTTGTTGTTATGAGTCCCATTTTATCTGTAGATCATTTTTTGATCTCCAGTTTTGGAAACTCCCTCCTTGTGGAAGTGGATTATTTTATATCTAATCTCCTGGAAAAGAACGGTTTGTACTTCATGGCTGTTTTGACTATAAATTAAATGAATAACGCACATGGTCATTAGATTGAGAAACCACTTTCACATTTGTGGACAACACAGCCTGCACAGCCTCCCCTGCCCCAAGCACACAGCAATATCATAGATCACTGGGCTTTCATCCATCCATCTGCACTTACACCTACAGCATCCCCCTTAAGAAGCCCCTATATTACTAGTGGGGGTATGCTCTGCGAGCCATAATGGTCCGGTTTCTCAATGATTGCCATCACTCTACTCAGTATACCTGGTTATGAACAAAAGAAAAAAAACACATACAGGGAACAGTGAGCTCCTTCAAATAATTCTTGTGGGCTGACAACTCAGGGACCACTAGAGCCTGGCAGAAAAACATATTTGTTTCACTGGATAGAGAGGTAGTCATTAGGCCTGACCGTGTCAAGGCTAGTTAAATAAATACCCAGCAAAGCAGTTGCTCCACTAGTAGTGGTGGCACACAAATCCAGCTCTTGAGTGAAAGTAGAGATACTCTTAGTAAAATGTTACTCTAGGCTCTGACAACAGGGATGGGGGTGCCATTATTCATTACTCCATGTGTCCAGTCCTCACGGGCCAAAACACTGCAGCCTTCAGTTACTGCTAGATGTGTTTTATCAGTAACAGTTACTGCTCATGTAACAGATTTAGCAATAACTGTTACTGAGGTAACGTCAGTAGATGTAACTGTCATGATCAGCCCCTCCCAGTTGTCCATGTGCTTCCTTGTTTTGTTTCTTCCTGGTCCTCCCTCCTTGTTTCTAGGCTCCACCCTTGATTTGTCCTCACTTGTTTCTTGTTAACCACCTGTGTCTCGTTAACCTGTGCCTGTATTAAAGCCCTGTGTTTTCCCCTGTGAGTTGCTGGTCTTTGTATTATATTGTTTGGTCTTGTTTCTTCTGACTTCCGTTATGTGTTTAGTCTGTGGCTCGTCGTGTCTGTTCTCCGATCTATCTTTGTTGGCTCTCTGATCGTGGACTGTCTAGACCCTGAGAATGGATCTGCCCCTAATAAATCTCACTTTTCTCAGCGTATGCATCTGCCACGTCATCACTCCACGGCATTATAGTAACAGTTACTGCTAGATCTGTGGAATAGGAGAAGCAGTCTAGTATAATACGTTTCTTTAACTCTTACATAACTTAAGCCATATTTTATTCAAATATTTTTGGTTACAACTATTGTGAAGTTGCTCTGGCAAGGGTCAGCCTGGCTAATCTGGAGAAATGCAAGTTAATAATGTCCACAACAATCAAAGCAGGTGAATTGTACCTTCATAGTCCATGCAGGATGCAGTGAGATCCCAAGGCTATGACTGTATCTCTGGTCTTTATGAAAGCAATTCCTCATAAAAAGGAAAGAAAAATCTGAAAAGATATCTCTTTAACATCTCTGTTGAGATGAGATCAGATGAAAAGAAGACTCAGATTTTTCTCCTAAGAAAAAGGAGCAGAATATTCTCACATGCATATCCTCTGGATTCTAGTAGAGATCTCAATAAAGTCACACAGTGCGCTGAGATGTCGTGTCTCATCCAACACTAAGAGCATTCTCAGTGATTAACTACTCTCATTTTTATCCAGACCAGAAGTTTCCCATGTCTGCTTTTTATCTAAAGCAATTTATCCTGGGGAGCTTTAAGAGAATCACCTCTTTTCAGCTGTTATGCATTCTGTGCCATAAAGAATCAATCTTCTGAGTAGGAAGACATTTCCTCTGGGTTAACCCATTCAGCTTTGTCACTGCGAGAAGAAAAAGGGACCCGTGAGCAGGATATCTGTATTACTGGCTGTCCGGTCATGCCACTGCCTGACTTTGTTGGCTGAAATCACAGGCCCCTGTGGAATATCCACTGTGCATAGCAAGGAGCACCAGCCTTTAGCACAAACCAATACACGATACTTGCTTCAAGTGCTTTAGAAAAAAACAATAGCTCAGAGAATCTGCAATCCCTCAATTTCACCTTTTAATATATATTGATATGCACCCTTGGGAAAATTCCATTTTGTTGATTTTGTAAAACTTAATACATCTATAATAAAGATGCTTAAATATATTTCTGCAAATGTAATTTTTGTTTATCTGCTGAGTTTAACAGATTAGTGTGAGTTGCTTTTATTCAAATCTGATTTAAAACCGGGATATAAATACCATGAGGAAAAACAAGAAACACCTGGGACTAATGAGGGGGCAGGGCTACAGGCAGGTGGAGCAATTTAACAAGGGTGCAGGACCAGGGAGGAAAAAATGGCACGTGGCTACAACACAGGGGAAAAAATAGACACACTCAGAGGACAATGGGGAAGAGAGAGAATTGGGGAAAAAATAAAAATAACATATAAAATTAAAAATTGGCTATAGCTTTTGTACAGGCCACATTTTATAATTTCTTTTTTTCATTCCAATATGTTAAATTATGTAGTTGAACAGGAACTGTGCACTAAACAGTGTGGTCTCTGTAGAGAAATAATTTTCACTAAGTAAATCAACAAAAACACTAGTCATGTTCTAATGTGTAAGTTCAGCCTAAAGGGGCCTAGATAATGGAACACTGAATCATAAAAACCATGGAGACATTTATGTGACAGGTCCGTGATGTTGCTTACGACATTAAGGGACGTTGTCCATAAAAGAATACATCTTGAGAACAATACATGCTAGAGACTTGTTTTTTTTTTTTTCCTGAAGGTCATTCCAAAGAGATTATATCCCTTGCAGAAGCTTTGAAATCCAGGCTGGAATTTCACTGGTTCTTTGGAGACTTTGTAAAATAAATACATATTGACAAATCCAACACTGAATGTATTTTGTGATTGTTTATCCACTTGCTTAAAAAGAGTTATTGTTGTTTTTATCATAGTAGTTAGCCATCCTCTGATGCCTTAGGCTGGGCCTGTCACCCAATCAGAGCCTGTGTTCCTGATGTGTTGTTCAAATAAAGACAGTGATCCTGACTTGTCAACCAAATAGAAGTTGGGTTCCTGACTTATCGAAAAATCAGAGGCTGTGCTTCTGACTTATCAACCAAATAAAGGCTGTGATACTGACTTCTTGACCAGTCAGAGACTGTGTTCCTGATTTGTTGAACAATCACAGCCTGTGTTCCTGACTTGTTGACCAAACAAAGGCTATGTTCTGGTCTTCTCGACAATTTAGAGCCTGTGTTCCTGACTTCTTAACTAGGCTTCTCTCACTTTGAATTTGGTGAGACCTGAAACTGAAAGCCACATAAACATTTTTAAAACATATTCGAAATCACTACAAAAATCTGACAAAGTCAGCATAGACACTTTTCACATTTGGCTCAAATAAACACATCAAAACACTTCTTTCAGTTTGTTCTGGCTACTGCGCATATCCACAACAAGTCAAAGTGTTTTCTCGCTTGCAGCTTTAAAAGCAAGCTGATTGGCTCATTTTATTAAGGGTGGGAATTTCTCTGTAAACAGAGACTAACTTGAGTTAATGTTTCCCATTCATTTTACAACCAGTGAACCATCTCGTCCTTTAAAATGTCTCTGATACCGCATAGTTGAACTCAGATAAGGATTATGCACCATTCCTCTCCTCGGTTTTCTGAGTCAATGTAGAATGTGATGATCTCCAACACAGAGGAGAATTCTGCAGCGAATGTTCCTTCAGGCTCCAAAACCCACCGTTTTGATGTTAAAGAGCTGTCTGGGTCAATATTCTGGGATTTTCCTCCAATAAGCCCTTTACCATGTTTGTTATTGTTTTGGTTGCTCTCTTCTTGAGAGTTTTCAGCCTGTAGCACATTTATTGGAAGATGTGGGCAATGATTAAAGTTTGTGCTGTTCCTGGCTGACAGGAAGCAAACATATCTTCACGTTGCTTTCCAAAGGATCCAGACATCTGAAAGCAGTGGTTGAAGTTGAACATCCTTGAAGATTTCAGTGTAAACATTATAGTTTTGGCTCTTTTTTGAACAGAGCAGCCAATGATAACAGAGGTCATTTATATATACCAATCAGCCATAAACCACCTGCTTGTATTCACACTCGTCCATTTTATCAGCTCCATTGACCATAAAGCAGCACTTTTGTAGTATTTGTAGAACTAATAATAGAAACTATAAGGTCAGTGGAGCTGATAAAATGGACAGTGAGTGTAGAAATAGGGAAGTGGCTGATTGGTATATTTCTGTTTTAAAATCACAGTGTCATGATTGGCCCCTTCCAGTCCTGTCCATGTGCTCGTGTTGTGTTTACTTCACAGACCTGCTCTGATGTGCTGTTTGTATAGTTTGGATTTGTTTGTAAACCAGCCATTAGGGGTGTACTTTGTGTACTTCTGGTGCCGGTCCCAAGCCCGGATAAATGGTGAGGGTTGTGTCAGGAAGGGCATCCGGCGTAAAACTTGTGCCAAAACTATCATGCGGCTCACAAATATGATTGCCATACCAGATCGGTCGAGGCCAGGGTTAACAACGACCACCTCTGGTGCTGTTGACCAGCAGGGTGCCGGTGGAAATTTGACTACTGTAGGTCGAAGACCATCAGAGAGGAGAGGATGAAGGCGGATTAGACGGCAGTGAGAGAGAAGGAAAGGCAGGAGTGTGGAGGTTAGAGTAGGGACTCTGAACATAGGGACAATGACTGGTAAAGGCAGAGAGCTTGCAGACATGATGGAGAGAAGGAACCTTCCTTCTCTCCATCATGTCTGCAAGCTCTCTGCCTTTAGATATGCTGTGTTTCCAGGAGACCAGATGATAAGGAAGCAAGGCCAGGAACATTGGAGGTGGATTCAAACTGTTCTGTCATGGTGTAGAGAGGAAGAGAAATGGAGTAGGGAGAATCCTAAAGGAACAGCTTGTGAAAAGTGTTCTGGATGTAAAGAGAGTGTCAGACAGGATCATGAGCCTGAAGTTGGAGGTTGATGGTGTAATTTTGAATGTGGTCAGTTCATATGCACCACAGGTTGGTTGTCAGTTAGAGGAGAAAGAGGAATTTTGGAGTAAGATGGATGAAGTGGTAGATGGTGTCCCTAGAGAGGAGAGATTGGTGATTGGTGCAGACTTCAATGGACATGTTGGTGAAGGGAACAGAGGGGATGAAGAGGTGCTGGGTATGTATGGTGTGAAAGACAGAAATGCGGAAGGTCAGATGGTTGTAGATTTTGCAAAGAGAATGGAAATGGCTGTGGTGAACACGTATTTTCAGAAGAGGGAAGAACACAGGGTGACATACAAGAGTGGAGGGAGGTGCACACAGGTGGATTATATCCTTAGCAGGAGATGCCACCTAACGGAGATTGGAGATTGTAAAGTGGTACCAGGGGAAAGTGTAGCAAGGCAGCATAGGGTGGTTGTCTGTAGAATGAGGTTAGAAATAAAGAGGAAGAGTGAAGACAGAGCCAAAGATTAGATGGTGGAAGCTGAAGGAGGAGGGTGGTTGCAGGCAGTTCAGGGAAAAATTGCAACAGGCCCTTGGGGGCAGTGAGGAGCTACCTGAGGACTGGGAAACTGGAGCTGGAAAGGATGTACAGCAGGTTAGTCTGATAAAGGATAGAGAGGGAAATGTACTAGTGAGTGAACAGAGTGTTGAGTAGATGGAAGGAGTACTAATGAATGAGGAAAACGAGAGAGAGAGAGAGAGAGCAAGAGAGGAGGACAACGGGGGGAGAGATAGTGGATCAGGAAGTGCAGAGAATTAGTAAGGTGGAAGTGAGGGCAGCTTTAAAAAGGATGAAGAATGGAAAGGCAGTTGGTCCAGATGACATACCTGTGGAGGTATGGAGATGTTTAGGAGAGAAGGCAGTGGACTTTTTAACCAGGTTGTTTAACAAAATCCTGGAGAGTGAGAGGATGCCTGATGAGTGGAGAAGTAGTGTATTGGTCCCCATTTTTAAGAACAAGGGTGATGTGCAGAGCTGCAGTAACTACAGAGGTATAAAGTTGATGAGCCACACCATGAAGGTATGGGAAAAAGTTGTTGAAGCAAGGCTAAGGCGAGAGGTCCAGATCAGTGAGCAGCAGTTTGGTTTCATGCCCAGAAAGAGTACCACAGATGCAATTTTTGCAGTGAGTGTTGGTAGAGAAGTACAGAGAAGGTCAGAAGGAGCTACATTGTGTCTTTGTGGATCTAGAGAAGGCATATGATAGGATGCCAAGAGAGGAACTGTGGTACTGTATGAGGAAGTCAGGTGTAGCTGAAAAGTATGTTAGGGTGATGCAGGACATGTATGAGGATAGTGAGACAGTGGTCAGGTGTGCAGTTGGAGTGACAAATGGTTTCAAGGTGAAGGTAGGGTTACATCAGGGATCAGCTTTGAACCCCTTCTTGTTTGCAATGGTGATGGACAGATTGACAGATGAGGTCAGGCAGGAGGCTCCATGGACCATGATGTTTGCAGATGACATTGTAATCTGTGGTGAGAGTAGAGAGCAGGTGGAGGTTTGTACTGGAGAGGAGAGGAATGAAGGTCAGTAAAGATAAGACGAAATACATGTGTGTGAATGAGAGGGAGGCAGGTGGAAAGGTGAAGATGCAAGGAGTAGAGGTCGTAAAGGTGGATGACTTCAAATATCTTGGGTCAACCATCCAGAGCAATGGACAGTGTAGAAAAGAGGTGAAGAGGGTGCAGGCAGGATGGAGTGGGTGGAGACGGATGTCAGGGCTGATGTGTGACAGAAGGATAGTAGCAAGAGTGAAAGGGAAGGTTTACAAGACAGTAGTGCGTCCTGCTATGATGTACGCTTTGGAGACTGTGGCTCTGTCTAAAAGACAGGAGGCTGAGCTGGAGGTGGCGGAGATGAAGATGCTGAGATTTTCATTGGGAGTGACAAGGCTGGACAAGATTAGAAATGAGCAGATCAGAGGGACAGTGAAGGTGGAGCAGTTTGGAGATAAAGCCAGAGAGGCCAGGTTGAGATGCTTTGGACATGTGTTGAGGAGGAATAGTGGATATATTGGGCAAAGAATGTTGGAGATGGAGCTGCCGGGTAGAAGGAGAAGAGGTAGACCTCAGAGAAGGTTTATGGATGTAGTGAAGGTGGACATGGAGATGGTTGGTGTGAAAGTAGAGGAGGCAGTGGATAGGGCAAGATGGAGGCAGATGATCCGCTGTGGCGACCCCTAAAGGGAGCAGACGAAAGAAGAAGGATTTGTTTGTATTTCGTCATGTCTGTCCCTCAATCTATCCATGCTGGCTATATGAACCTGGACTGTCATGACCACGACCCTGGATTTGCTCTCAATAAAAGTCGCTTATCTCAGCATATACATCTGCCTCCTCGCTCCCGCTGTTACACTCAGAAGCAAAATTAGTTTATTTGTAACAAATTAGAAAAGACTGGAAAAATATCTGATCAAAAATTTCGAACTAATTTTGTTGGATAAAGCCAGACAAGCACTGACTTGTAGAGAAATTAATAATACAAAAATATAGAGTATGACATACTGGCTACACTTACTCCCTGACTGGCTTGGAGAACAGAACGCACAAAAAAAACCCGAAAAAGTATTTAAATGCCACTGAAGCGTTGTCCCAGAGCGCAAAACCCTGCAGCAAGCTTTTGATAAGAAGACTCTATGAATGAAGTTAAAAGTTCAGCTTAATAAGTCCAGGCTCTTATGAAATACCTTTACAGTTCCAGTAATAAACCTCTATCTTATTACAGAGAGAGCGAGAGAGAGAAGGAAGAAGCTTTTCTGGAGAACACTAGTCCCATTGGCACTGTTTGGTAATTCAGTAGTCACTACCAATTCAATTACGGCATTAGGAGCTTCTATATGTAGCTCCCATCCTCCTCCTGCTCTCTTTCAGGTCTCTCCTCACCTGTACACTGCAAAACTTAAATAAAAACACACAAAGTCTTTCAAACTACCTGATACCTTTTTAAACAGAGCGTTTTTGCATTATGATGGTAAGTTCCAAGACAGTTTAACTAAATTACATTGAAATCCAACCAGTTCAAGATATTGTAGCATTGCGCTGTACGCTTAGGTTACATGTATTTGTTAGTTGTGCTGTTCTGCTGCTGTGTTGAGTAAGGAGCATTTCTCACAACAGAAGTATGGCTGCTCCTGTGTTTATTCTTCTACTTCTTCTTTTGCCGACATAACACTGGTGTCAGGAGTGGGATCGCATCCCCCAGCAGTCTGGGGAGGAATGGCATTTCAAGAACGTTCTAGGCAAATTTTGAGAGAGGCAGAGTCCAGCAAAAGACCATGACGACAGGGAAAATGCTAACATGCTCCACAGTGAAGATGGCACAGCCAAGCCTGATGGCAGAACCAGCTGTTGTTGCCATCACCCCTGTGGGGAGCGCTAACATATACTGAAGGATCCATGGCAGTAGGAGTGTTGCCCCAGGAGAGGACTGGGGGTGTTCGTCATTGGATCAGCTGCACAATGGTTTTGTA